>NC_068552.1:4460418-4760418 GCF_026212275.2 Microplitis demolitor | reverse complement strand
CAAAATCTTATAAAAAAAACTTAGTAATAGTAATACACAGCCATAGTTACAATAAGTTAAATAGTTATAGTGATAGTTTAGTATATTCAAAAAGAAATAGAGCTAAATGTTCAATCATGTAGTAATTAGTATTAGATAAATAGGTTTTAAGTACAAAATAGTAGTTATAATAAGTACCATAGTTTTAGGTTTTGTTAATCGTTACAAGTAGCATTAAGTAGTCATAGTTATTAGAATAAGTACCCTAGTTTTAGGTTTAGTCGTAAGTAATAATAATAGTAATATATCACAAATAGTAAATAAGTAGTAATTAAATAGTAGTCCTAGTTATTATAAAAAAGTAGGTTTTAAGTACAGTAATAAATAGTAGTTAGAATAAGCATCCTAGTTATAGGTTTAGTAGTTAACAAGTAGTCATAGTATAAGAAATAGTAGTAATTTAGATAAATAGTAGCTAGTATAGTAGTAGATATAAGGAATCGATAGTTGTAAGAATAAAACAAAAAAAAACGGAACGGGTCCGCCGCAACTGGTCTGCCATCACACAGTACAACAAGCACTCTTGATTAACATGGATGAGATTTTTTTGTGGTCTGATTCTACAATAGCCTTGCATTGGCTAAACACTCCCCCGCATCGCTTAAAAACATTTGTCTCAAATCGCGTTGCTGAAATTCAGAGACTAACAAGCGCTTGCCATTGGCGTCATGTTGCCTCACTTGATAACCCTGCGGATCTTGTATCTCGCGGCCAACTTCCATCTGAATTCGTCCAAGGAGAGATCCGGCAACGAGGTCCTTCCTGGCTTTGGAAGGAGCAAGTATTGTGGCCTAAGACTATTTTAGCTCATATCGATCTGCCTGACTTAAAACCTGATATCTCCATCACCACTTGCATGAAGCTAGAATTACGCGGTCATAATTTGATTCAGCGATACGAATCATTTGAAAAGGCAACTCGCCTCGTTGCTCACCTTCTTCGCTTTATTAATAACTTAAGATGCGAGGAGCCTCAGCGTATCCGCGACCACTTAACTCCTGTAGAAATGAAAGCTGCCCGTGATACCATAGTCAAAATGGTCCAGATGGCTTCTTTTGCTACCGAAATCAATTGTTTGAAAAAGGGTATTCCTATCCGCGATGGTAGTAAATTAATTTCCTTAAATCCCTTCCTTGACTCCAATGACCTTCTACGGGTAGGCGGCAGACTTGCTTTATCGGAGTTACCTGAGGGGCAGCGTCATCCAATGGTACTTCCCAGTGATCACCACATCACACGCACTATCATACGCGAAGAACACGTACGCCTAAATCACGCCGGGACTCAAACTACTTTGTACTCTTTGCGCCAAGTTTACTGGCCTCTAAACAGTCGTAACATTACTCGGAAAATCATATATAAATGTTTAAAATGTTTTCGAGCCAAACCTAAGCTTGCTGATCACATTATGGGCGATTTACCTTCCTATCGGGTATCCCAATCACGTCCTTTCCTGCACGTTGGAGTTGATTACTGTGGGCCGCTATATATGAAAGAACGAAGGCATTGTAATCGGCAAAAACTCAAGGTCTATGTCGCTGTTTATGTATGTATGTCTACGAAAGCAGTTCACCTCGAATTAGTCACCGATCTTACTACGAAGGCATTTATAGCCAGCCTCAAGCGCCTTTTTGCAAGGCGTGGAAAGTCTACCGATATTTATTCAGACAATGGTACCAATTTTGTAGGTGCCAGTCATGAGCTCAATAAGCTATACGCTTTGCTTCATTCCTCAGAACATGAAACTCCAATGCAGCATTTTATGCATCAACGAAAGATTAATTGGCATTTTATCCCCCCCCCCCCCCAGGGCACCTCATTTTGGAGGGATCTGGGAGGCCGCAGTTAAATCCTTTAAAAAACATTTTATAAGAACTGTAGGAGATAATATGTTAACCTACGATCAGTTGGAAACGTACCTTATAGAAATAGAGGCAATACTAAATTCTCGTCCGATTTCCCCATTATCATCCGATCCTAACGACCTCCTGCCTTCAACATCTGGCCATTTCCTTATTGTTGGTCCACTGACAACTTTTCCACAGGTTGATTTCACTGACACCCAGTCTAACTGGTTATCTGCGTGGCAGCATGCTCAACAAATGAAGCAACACTTTTGGAAGCGATGGTACAAGGAGTACCTGCATCAGCTCATCATGCGTCTGTCTCATTGCTAATAATCATCCAATTTAGAAGTAGGCACGCTGGTTTTGATTTCAGAAGACCATCTGCCACCGCTTCAATTGCCCGTAGGTCGCATTATTGCAGTCGAGACGGTGTAGTACGAGCCGCGACGATCAAAACTGCCAAAGGAGAATACGAGCGCTGCACCAAGAAGCTGTGCCCGCTACCATTCGAAGACGACTCCACAGCTCATCAAGATTGAACTAAATAGTTCAAGGGGGGCAGCATGTTTCGTCGCAACCTTGCCCATATAATTTATTTTAAAACCTTATTTTTATATTGATTCATTTACATATTTTTAACTTTACTCATGCAAACAAAATTTATTATATTTAAGAAAAAATGATAGTTTATTACTCTGGGAAATATTTTTAATCTTACTAAGTTATATTTTACAACACCTCCATTTTTTGTCACTGAAATTTCTTATCTTAAGGGAACGATTGCAAATACATTTTAAGCCGTTTTTTTATATTACTAGGGCACACTTGGGAATTTCCAAGCACTTAGTCTTGCTTCCCAGAACTTAACATCCCAATGTTACTATTTTAAAAGTATTGTTAAAAGCATCTGCTCCATAGAAATGGCTGCTGTACAGCTAATTTTTTCTTGTATAATTGCAATCCCGTTTCCTTTCCAAAGTTCTCTCTACGGTCAAAATATTATGGCTCTAATCCCTTAAGCCCCTCATAAATCATAACTTCCTTGTCCTCAAGTCCCCGCATTGCTCAACTCTGACCTCCCTACCTGAACTCCATCGGTCCCAGTTAAATGCCCACCTATAAACCTAGCCAAGTACCAATGGCAAGACACATTATCCCTCTTTCCACCTTCTTGCCCTTAGCTGCCCAATGATTTCCTCGCATTTTTCCTTGGTCACTTTTCGCCACTAAAATAAATCCGCCTCCAAAAAACTTGAATTATTTTTAAATATAATTTTTTGTATCAGTAACTCACCAGACTTGTAAAGAGCAGCAAGCTCAGTTAAATAAAGTACCTAAGATCATTGTATTTTTTTTTGGTTTTCATTACTCGAGCCAGACTCGCATTTATTTTTTGTATTTACTATCAATCATCTCATCAACCATTATCAAATTACTGCCATTACTGCGGTAAACTAATCGCGGTACAAAACACATATTTTCTAAAATCTATTTTATATCTTATTTTTTAACTCAAAGATTAAGGTTTCAAATAAAAAAAGTATTATAAGATCTAGAATGAATTTTTTTTTGTTTACTATTTACTTAGTGTCTTTTGTTTAAAAATGTCGACAGTTAATGATTATTTGAGAGCTATACTTGTTAGTTGTCTTGATAGAATATTAATAATATTTAACGAAAGTAGTCAAATTGCCGTTAAAATCTCAACAAAAATTTCTTCAATTCACTGGATAAAGTCGAAAAATATTTAGACATTCAAAACCGCATCAAAAGATTCCTCTGTGATATTGTAATACGGAATAGCGACATTACGTTTTAAATATCAAAAAAATTAAATAATCCTCTATATCTAGATGATCCTGAATCACTTTCCATGAGCAGTAAGTTTAATTGAACTTTATTTATTCTTGTTATTTTTAATAAATCATGTAGTAATTAATTTTGCCCATAAATAGAAATATTAATTTCTTTTTTTATTAGTTTTTTAATTCAAATTTATTGCTTTTATATAACACTTTTAATGAAGCAAAGAATTGAAAAAAAATTTTGTCACGTAATGTTTTTTTTTAAATTAAGATTACTCAGTGTCGCACAATCTTTGAGTTTCTTAGAATAATTCATTTTTTTAAGGCAAAGTTTTTCACCAATTATCCTATAAATTGAGATTCTCTTTTATTTTGGTCACGATTGGAGATCGTGATGGGCGTAGGTACGATATTCGTATAAAGTATAGTGAATAAAAAGGTACTTACATTGATCAAGGACCGATCCTATGACCTGGGCTCACGTGACCAAATGCTCAGTTTATTCTATTTTATATTTAATTCGCGCCCACACAATATTGTTGAAGACAATATTGATAAACCCAAAACGATTTCCAATTTATTATGTGACTGATCTAATTTCACAATCAAACGTCGAGCGGTAAACGTAAGATTGTGTACCCCCTACTGTGAACTATCGGTCTGAGCGGCTAGACAGGTAGTAAAATAAGGGATAAAGGAAGGTGGGTTGCCGAAAAGCCTCGTGAAGCTAGTATCTCATTGTTAAAATAAAATTGTCTGATTAATAATGTTTTTCAAATGTTTTATGTTAACGAGTATTTATTTATTAAATGACTCAATATTCTCAAAATACAAAAGGGGTTACAAATGGCAATATTAAGAATAGTAAATATAAAAGCAAATGTTTCATGCATATGGGTTACAATTATTTCAGAGTATATAAAAATAAAAATACCAAACAATGGTTACAATATTCAAAAACTTACCCTAAACAGGTTTTGGTGAGGTGTCAAGACTGTCAGCAGTTACACAGGACACTTATTCACGACGCGTTCTCGCGGTCAATTAATGTGATTTTAAATTTATCGAATTATTTATTTATTTAGTCTACCTTGTTGTATAAGCTCCAATGGTTATGCGTTTCTAAACCTTTGTAGGTTAAATTAAAATGAAGGTCTTCGCGCTTTTCGCGGTAAAATAATTTCAATGTATTCAAATTCTTCGCGTCTTCGCGGTAATATAAATTTATAAAATCTTCGCGTATTTTTCGCGTAAAAAAATATTTCTAAATATTATTCAAATTCTTCGCCTTTTCGCGGTAAAATATTCTTTAAAATCTTCGCATTTATCGCGGTAAAATATCCTTCGATTCTTTACGTTTCTCGTGGTATATTTCAATATAAAAATAATAAAATGAATGAAATTAAATGGATTATAATAAGATGAAGATAATCAATGCTGTACCGGTGCTAAACGGTTGATATTAGTTCATGACTTTCAACGATCAAGGACCAATCGTACGATCTGGGCTCACGTGATCGGATGCTATACGCTAATATCGCGTTGATTATGCTTCTGAAGCTAGTAGAAAATAATATACCGATTATACGAGTGCTTACGACGATCAAGGACCGATCCAATGATCTGGGCTCACGTGACCGAATGCTCAATCGGGATATCAATCCTCTAGCCACGAACACCGTCAAGTGTCCGGAATTCGGTAAGGTTCAAAGTTTGATTCCCAAAAGAACTGATGAGCTAAATTCCATCGTCTTTTCATATGATCCTCGCATATGAAAAGTGGTGGTAACCAGTTTCCCATACGAGAGGACTCGGACTCGCCTGAAAGTTCTAGGCCCATGCACATGTGTGATCCCTGGGAAACAGATTTTGACTATTAAAGTAGGCTGATGACCTGGCGCCGCTCTGTCGCTGAGCATGCTCGTGTAGGAAACCATAAATTTGGAGGTTTCCATTAGCTTTCTCTAATTTCAAAGAATCACATGCAGGTGCGCATGAGTTGGGTGGTCTATAGGTTTAAGATGAAAAATCAAAGAAGACTACCGCTTCTATGCTTAGATTAGTTAAATAGGAACGGATACATAAATTTTAAAAGTACGTTAAGTAAAAATGATGAAATTTCCAGAAAGAGAAATATATAATACGCGTGGTCCATTAGTACAATACGACTTAATTGTAAAGCGTTGACAACGCTCAGGTAGGTATATTTGTCCGGTACAACTTCTGGCGTCAGTAAGTTGGCGTTATACATAAAAAGGTTTATGTACAGGAGGTTTTAGTGTGTACTTATTTTGGAAGAGAGAGAAAAAAAAATTAAAAAAATTTTAAATATAGCAGCCGTGACATTTTGAATATAAACTTATAAAAATAAATTTCTGTATTTATAAAAATATCTAACAGATGATGATAAGAAACTGAATGAATTGAAGGTAGAAGCCAGAGCAAAATAATTGATTTTTCTCAGAATGTATGTTCAAAAAAGTCTCAGTTACTAGGATGCACTATCAGAAGAAAAGAAGGAGGATGAAGTTAAATTTTTTTTAAGTAATGTCTATATGTTAATTGAGTCTAATTTATTTATTAAATAAATATTATTTTATATCAATGTGTAAAAAAAATCAAACTTTCATTAATTTTTTGTTTCTATTATTTATCATTATAATTATAAAAAAAAAATTTTAATCTTTTTTTGATCGAATATTGATCAAAATCAGACTAAAAATAATTGACATAAAAAGTCGGATTTTGAAGTAAATAAGAATAAAAAAAAACTAAAAATGATTGAAAATAAGTCTGAAAATAGTCTAAATAAGGAATAGTAAGGGCAAAACTAGATTAAAATTGACATATTAATTAAATATAAATATGTTCAGTCACGAGCTTGATTAATTTGAATCAAGCTTCGTGCATTTCCGCTCGGTTCGGGCGTTGCCGAGCTCGCTACTGACTGAAGGTCAGAATAGTGCCGGGTCACTCGCTATTTGGGCCTGGCACATACAATTTCTAGCTCAGGATCGTGTCAAGACGTCCTGAGAACCCGCTACAAGCTGACCAATCACAAAATTCGTCTTATATTGGTCAGCCTATGAGAGAGCTCGCTATCAACTGATACCTGTTGGCGCGCTTTTAAGCCAATAGAAAAATTCGTTTTATGCAGCAAGGCTGCCACGTCGACACCAAGCTTCTCGACGATTCAACGACGCTACCAATATTATTCTACAACGTGTCTTTGCTACTTGCAACCTCGTGCTTGAACCGCTTCAGTAAATAATTTGTGTAAAATTATAACTAAATCGCTACGCTAAATTATCCTCAATATTTAGACAGTACATCAAGGCTGCTATTTATTGAGAATAAATAAATTGTTCTTGTGACAATAATTAATTGTTAATTAATTATCATTGAATTAACCGCTATAGACCACGTGTCAATTTTTTACGTGAATAAAATAACTGTGAGTTTGCATTCGCTATCGCGTATAAATTATCTAGTCGCATTCGCTAATAATCATAATTCTCATAATTTTTAAGTGTAAATAAGTGTAAATAAATCTATAATTTATTTGTAAAGAAATCTGAGTAATTTTTAATTGTTTAACCAACCTCGCCTAAACCAGATCCATTTAGTTTATTCGCTCATTTTACAAAATAAAAAATAAAATTTAATAAAAATAACTTAAAATTAATAGTTTATTAAAAACAGATCAATTTTTTCGACCTGAAATATAGCCGTATGTATGCTGCTTAGTCGAGGAAAAAGTACATTGTATTGAAGTACAGGTATAGAACATTTGAGGTAATGATATTTTGAAACCATCTTAGGTACTTATCGTATATGTTATAAGGGATGATGCATTTAATGCTTCATCTAAATGTTGCTACTCACTGCGCTGACGACTCACGTCACGTGAAGTCACCCCTATTGAAAAAATTCAAAAAAAATATGTCAAAATATAAAAAGTCTATATTTTAAGTATGAAAAAAAATATGTTTTTAATAGCAGACTTTTGGCCGATTTTCGTACTTATATGTTTCAAATATATTCACAATCTATCTTAGAATATATTCAACTCATATGTATTAACAATTAAAAAAAATATATTAAATAATGTATGTATAAAATTATAACAAAGATATTAGTATATGATGGAAAAAAAAATATATAATATATATATTTTTACATTTTTATCCTCCTGATTGAAAAAAAAAAATAATTTTATCCACGCTAGGTGTATATCTATATGTAAGTCCCCATTCAACTTTTGTTAAATCATTTCATATCATTTTTTCTTAATTAGGAATATTTTTAACTTCCTGCTAAGAAAATCGACGATTTTCAAAATTTCGGGAAGTTATTGTTTTCACCCCGATTCTCGAAAATCGAGTTTTCATCAGATGTCGACGTTTTGAGGTCCTAGGAAGCTATTCTGACTATTTTCAGAATGATGCCCGAGCGTGTGTATGTGTGTGTGTGTGTGTGTAAACTCTTTGTAACTTTTGAACTAATGGATCGATTTGGATCGTTGAGGTGGCAATCGAAAGAGCTTGTTGGCCATCAACTTTCCTGGAAATTTCAGATTATTTGACCAAAAGGACTCGAAAATATTGACGAATTACGGAAAAAAAAAAATTTTTTTTTTTAGTTTTTTATTGATTTCTCAAAAACGACTAATACGATCGACTTTAGAATCTAATGAGCTCTGAAAATCAATAAAACGCGTCGATTGCCACCTCAAACATCAAAATCAGATAATTCGTTCGAGAGTTATCGCGGGAGAAATAAGTGGTGAAAAACGGTTTTTTCTAAATATTTTCAAAACGACTGACGCGATGGATTTCAAATTTAAATCAGCTCTAGAATTCAATAAAACGCGCCGATCGCTACGTCAACTATCAGAATCGATTAAATAGTTCAAAAGATATCGGCTTTGGAAAGTTAAAAAAATTACATTTTATGTTATTTTTTCCGGATAAATCATAATATAACGTACTAAAATGTGCCTGATATCATATCAACTCATCTTTTTTATGGTTTCTTTTGATCATATAATGTAATCGAACTTGGTTTTTAGTTTAAATCATATTTTCAACAAAAAAATCGATAAAACGTAGTTTTTAATATTTTTATCGGATATTTTATATTTTATTGTTTCTTACATGAGTTAAAACTTATTTAAATCTTGATTTTGATCCCTGACATTGATTTCTGCCTCATTACACTTATTTTACTGTACATAATCAGGAACTAAATTTCAAAAACCGCTTCATTGATGATTTTCGATCCTTAAATTTTCAAACTTCAGCATAACAGGTAACTTGTTAGAGCTTGAAAAGATCATAAAAAAACAATTGCATGTAATAGCAATTCGAGCTCGAAAATATATTTACACTTATGTTTTCGAGCTTTTTGAGGTCGAAAACAGCGGGAAGTTTTGGGGCTGGCCCGCAGGGTCCACCGACGCCTAGATTTTTTTTTATGTATCCTAAGATATATTTTGAATATATTTATGTTTTTTAATAATGAGGGAATTTTTAAATTACATCAAATCCATAAATCAAGACTTTATCTTAGACTTAACCATGAAAAAAAAAATTTTTTCTGTTAAATTTTGAAAGTGGTCTCTCTTGCTTATGATGAGCCATCGTGCTCCGGTCTTCCCTACTATTTATTCCTATGCGTACACATATGTAGGCCCGCATCAAAAAACTTTATGCGAAAAAATATGTTATAAAATATATGGATGTTATGATGTGATATGTTGTACAATATAAAAAATAGTATTTATAGTTTTGTCGCATTAATGTATGATAATATATAGAAAAAAAAAATACATTGCTGCAATGTATTAATTATATATTTATCAATACAACTTTTTTTAGCTATGTTAAACATATGGGACACTCCACGCCAAATCAATCACTTGTGAACCCAGCCACTTTAGATTTGGCTCAAAATTTTTACTCTTTTTCTACCTCATCAAAAACGTTTCTCATAATTTTTTGAACTTTTTCACTTAATCAATAAAAAAAGCTATAAATTTCCAATAAAAGTTGTTATTTGTATTTTAAATAGCTATAACTTTTTCAAAATTTGACTGATGGGATCTTTTGATCAAAAATTTTTGTTGTTGAATGTACTTTTCGAAAAATAATACAAAAAAATTATAGCGACGTATCGTCTTTGTTTTCTTTTATAGATTTTTGAAAAAAATCAAAAATTTTTCGGTTTACCATTTTTGATTTTTGATTTTTTTTTTATTATATAAAACTTTGAAATTTCCTGCAAATGCTCAAGTCTTTTCAGAGTGATTTTTTTTTCCAAAAAATACAAAAAAATTATTCAGAAAGTTCTTCTATTTTTTGACTTGATTTAAAAAAAAAAATTCAAATTTTTTCGACGACTACTATTTAAAATTATTGTTTTCATTTTTTTTTTCGAAATTTAGAAGTTATCTGAGCACTTTCAAAAATTACCAGAATGCTGTCATAAGAAATAATGCTAGTTAAAAATGGTTTTTTTATTATTTGGAAAAGAAAATCTAATTCGAAAAAATATTACTTTGAAATAATTCAAGGATTTGCAGTAAATGTCGAGGTTTTACATAACAAAAAAAAAAAAATGGTAAATATTAAAAAATTATTTATTTTTTCCAAAAATCTAAAAAAAAACAAAGAAGATACGTTACAATAATTTTTTCGTATTTTTTTTTCAAAATGTACATTTAAAAAAGAAAATTGTGAGAAAAAAAAATCTTAATCAGTCAATTTTTGAAAAAATTATAGCTATTTATAATAAAAAAAGCAATTTTTATCAAAAATTTATAATTTTTTTATTGGTTCAGTGAAAAAATTTCAAAAAATTATGAGAAACGTTTTTAATGGGGAAAAAAGACCAAAATTTTTTAGAATCCAATAAAAACTTATGGAATTCCCTCAACGCATTTGTTGTACACAATATTCTAAAATCATTCTTTCACAAAATGGATATTCATAAACGTTTTAATCCAAACTTATTTACCAATTGTTCACTGTAGACGCTAGACAGATGTACTACTTAAGTTATTTATTAGGGCGATTTGTCTAAGTATAGATGTGTTTTGGTCAAAGGTGATATTATATAAATAATGTACCCAATATTAAATGGCTTCAAAATGTCATTACCTCTAATGTTCTATACCTGTACCTAAATACAATGTACTTTTTCCTAGAGAAAGCAGCAGACATACGCATGTATAATTATGTCGCCGGGTAATCCGTTTTCTTTTCAGCACAAATTCTTGGGATTAATATTAAAATAGGTCTAAATGAAAAGGTAATGGACGACGTGAAGCATCCATGACTGTTGTTTAGGTGCAAATATCCCTTTAGATACGACACCCCCCCCCTTACTGGAAGTATTGCAGTCTAGTTAAACATCGGTCCTTAAAATTTTAACATCATTCAGTTTCAAACTCGAACCAAGTTGTTTCTGAATATAACCTAAATCTTAAACTCCAAGCTTTGGTTATCGTAACATATCATTCAAGTTTATATCAAATCATTATGGGTGACATCAAGTGTATTTCTTCAAGTCCACAATCTGCATCCAAACGGTCCGCCGATATTTTTGATATTGAGCATGATGCTCAATACAAAAAAATCTAAATCAAGGGATCCAGTGAAGTGACTCCGTCCGACACGTTCTTGCCGACATGTAAAATCGACGGTAATCTCATTTTTCGTCCAGTGAACGTTGAACGGGTTAAAACGACCATAACCGTCAACATAAAAAAGAAAATTGTGCCCAGGAAGAAGGTGGCCCTGGTGCCTGAACCAGTCGTGGAGAAGGAGGTGGAACTGATCAAGGTTCCTAAGCGTGTGAAGCCAAATCTTCAGCAGACACCATTGCGGGTGATGCCGCCAGTTTCAAAAAGCCACGAGAAGTCTGTGCTCTGTTCCATCATGTAAAAGAACCCCATGCACTCATATAGTGCTAAATTGTAATTATCTTATATATTTTTTTTTACTAATGGTGATCATGTATATATTTAAAAATTCTTATTAATTAACTTAAAGTAAGGACAGATATACGTGCAAGTATTTTTTTTTTATATTTGCTCATATTTTTTCATTATTTAAATAATTTTTATACATTTTTTGACGTTTTTTTTTTTTTGTAAATAAACAATAAAAGTGAGCTTTTTTTTAAAATTATTATATTCATTAGTATATTAGCAATAAATATAAGTATCATGCTAATTTTTTTTTATTATATAATGTTTTTTTTTTTTTTTCAATTTTGTATATAATTTTTCGTAAAAATTTTTTCTATTTTTTAATAAAAAAGTTATTTGTTCTAAAAAAATTTTTTTAATTTAAAAATAGTTTTAAGATTCCTTGAATCCCATTGCTTTCAAATAATATTAATTAGTCTCTTTAAGAATAATAATTTTAGTTAAATTTATTACTTAATTTTAATTAGTTTCAATTAATATTAATTTATTTTTAAATAATTTTAATTTACTATATTTGTTACTATTCATTGATTGAGATCAAGACTGCATACCGTCGAAGATTGGGGTTAAAGGTAATTATATAATACTTATATTTATTCAATTTAACAGTATATTTAGGAGGAAAAAATAGGGTACTTTCCAAATTTTAATAAAAAAAAATTTTTTCTTCTAAATGGTTTTTAAAAATTCAGAAGAACTTTTGTGAATATAATTAAATGTTATTTAAAATTTTTTTTCTGTTAAACTTTTTTAAAAATCAATTGTCAGAAAAAAATTTGACCGTGTGTAGATTTTTTTTAAAGAATCTCGTGATTGTTCAATGTACAAAATGAATAAGTTCGCAAGTTAATAATTGATTTGTCTAATTGAATTTTTATATTATTAATCAAAACAAGCAAAATATTCTAGAGTCAATTATATAGTAGAAATTTTGATAAACAGTTAAATTTAAATTATATATAATATACAAAAAAAAATGACTTTTTGGCGCAAAGAAAATTTTTAACTATAGAATGAAAAAAAAAAAAAAAAAAATTCTTTTAGGTCTCGAAAAATTGTTTCGCGCCAAGACATATTGACTTGCCGCGAAAAATTTTCCATGGCTAAAGAAAACTTTTTCTCGCTCCAAGGAAAGTTTGATTTAAAATTTTGAAAGCATAAAATGTCTTAGGGCAAATAGAAATTATTCACGCCAAAAAATCATTTCTTTCTGTGTAATTTTTGATGTAATATTCAGACAATCACGTCATAACTGTAGGTCGCTCGTTAATATTATTAATATACTTCTGTAATGATACACTGTCAAAAAACAACAATGAATTCGGATTTAATGTTAATCCAAATTCACTCTGCCACTCGGAGTTCCAGAGTTTTAAAAGAAATCACTCCGTATGCGGAGTGAATTAAAAGTTTTTTTAAACTATTAAACTGTGTGTGTGCGAGTGCGTGTGTGCGCAAATATGCGCGTGGTTTCGGATCTGTGTGTGTGTGTTAGTATGTGCGTGTGTGTAAATATATGCATTCGTGTGTTCGGATGTGTGTGTGCGAAAGCTAGTTTGTACCAATTTGTGCGTGCGTGTTTTCGGATCGGTGTGTGTGTGTGTGTGTGTGTGTGTGTGATTATGTGCGTGTGTGTCAATGTATGCGTTCCTGTGTTCATATGTGTGTCTGAGAGAGCATGTTTGTACCAATTTGTGCGTGCGTGTTTTCGGATCTGTGTGTGTGTGTGTGTGATTATGTGCGTGTGTGTAAATGTATGCGTTCCTGTGGTCATATGTGTGTGTGCGAGAGCATGTTTGTACCAATTTGTGGGTGCGTGTTTTCGGATCTGTGTGTGTGTGTGTGTGTGTGTGTGATTAATTCTAGAACTTAGAAAAATTTTGGTTCTGAAATTGTGCAAGGTCCAAACTCGATTAAATCGTGGACTTAAGGTAAATGTCTCAATACCGGAACGACGAAGGTTATATGACTGATTTGTATCGTTTTAAAAATATTCAAATAAATTATAAACCAAAATGATTTATTACATCATATAGAATAGAGATTTACCAATTTAAAAATAATCAAATAAGGTCATTTTTCTTAAATTTAATATAAAAAAAAAATTTTTTTCTATGACACCTAAAAGACCCAATACCGGAACGCTGAAATAGCCCTGTCCCAATACGGGAATACGATTGTCCTAATACCGGAACAGTAGATTAAACAAGTTATTTTTCGCATTTATTCGTGGTGAAAATATTAATTATTATTAAATAATATTAATGTAAAACAAGTATGAATGTAGCAGACATCAGATAACTTTAAAATTATAAATAAATAAGATAAATAATTAAAATAATAATATTTACAGAAAAAGCACTATTAATTTTGAAATTTTCTGAATTTGCATTTTTTTAAATTTTGTATTATTAATTATTCACTCGATTTGTTAAGAATTTTAAATTTGTCTGATGTCTGCTATATCACACCCATAATGTAAAATGTATTTAAAATTTTAAAATGATTGAATATTAAATGAAAATAAATATTTTGAAATAAAGAATAGAAACAAAATCAATCATTTGTGGTTATACTAGAAAAATAATTAAAAAAAGAAAACTAAGAGCAAAAATTTATTCTTTATGATTTAAATTAGAGTTTATCTATACTTAATCTATTTTTTATAACAATTATACATACTGCATTAAATATTAGGGCTCCGATAATAATTAATATTGTACTTGATTTAGCCAGTCAATTAAACTCACCGTTAATGTCTATCGATAACATTAATATGATTGGCTGTTCCGGTACTGGGCACGGGTTAATTTTTATGTACCAATAGACGAACAGTAAAATTAATATAATCATACTATTTTTTTCATATTTTTAATATGTTTCCTTGAATTTTATGTCATTCAAGATGAATATACGAAAAAAAAATTATTGAAAAGTAATTCTATGCATTTTCTATAAGCTTAAGACCATTGACTGATTTCTCTGCAAAACCATTAAGAGACGTGGAAAAGTCATGAATCCGATACTATTGCTATAATTAACATTTTTTTTTTTTTCATATTTTCTAAAATTTATTTTATATCTTATTTTTTAACTGAAAGATTAAGGTTTCAAATAAAAAAGTATTCTAAGATCTAGAATGAATTTTTTTTTTGTTTACTATTTACTTAGTGTCTTTTGTTTAAAAATGTCGACAGTTAATGATTATTTGAGAGCTATAATTTTTAGTTGTCTTGATAGAATATTAATAATATTTAACGAAAGTAGTCAAATTGCCGTTAAAATCTCAACAAAAATTTCTTCAATTCACTGAATAAAGTCGAAAAATATTTAGGCATTCAAAACCGTATCAAAATATTCCTCTGTGATATCGTTATACGTCCTAGCGACAGCAAGTTTTAAATATCAAGAAAATTTAAATAATCCTCTATATCTAGATGCTCCTGAATCACTTTCCATGAGCAGTAAGTTTAATTGAACTTTATTTATTCTTGTTATTTTTAATAAATCATGTAGTAATTAATTTTGTCCATAAATGGAAATATTATTTTCTTTTTTTATTAGTTTTTGAATTCAAATTTATTGCTTTCATATAACACTTTTAATGAAGCAAAGAATTGAAAAAAAATTTGTCACGCAATTTTTTTTTTTTAAGTTAAGATTACTCAGTGTCGCACAATCTTTGAGTTTCTTAGAATAATTCATTTTTTTCAGGCAAAGTTTTTTACCAATTATACTATAAATTAAGATTCTCTTTCATTTTGAATATAAACTTATAATAATAAATTTCTGTATTTATAAAAATATCTAACAGATGATGATAAGGAACTGAATGAATTGAAGGTAGAAGCCAGAGGAAAATAGTTGATTTTTCTCAGAATGTATGTTTAAAAAAGTCTCAGTTACTTGGATGCATTATCAGAAGAAAAGGAGGAGGATGAAGTTAAATTTTTTTTAAGTAATATCTATATGTTAATTGAGGCTAATTTATTTATTAAATAAATATTATTTTATATCAATGTGTAAAAAAATATCGAACTTTCATTAATTTTTTGTTTTTATTATTTATCATTATATTTATAAAAAAAAATTTTAATCTTTTTTTGATCGAATATTGATCAAAATAAGACTAAAAATAATTGACAGTAAAAGTCGGATTTTGAACTAAATAAGAATAAAAACAGACTAAAAATGATTGAAAATAAGTCTGAAAATAGTCTAAATAAGGAATAGTAAGGGCAAAACTAGATTAAAAATCACATATTAATTAAATACAGTCGAGTCTCGTTATGAACCCGCATAAAGGGGTGTAAGGGAATATAATTCTAAGAATTTGTGTACCCCCACTCTGTCAGCGCAGGCAACAGTCGTGAGTTGAACTTCCCCTAATTTTTTAGCGTGTAAGTGTGTACGTGATTGTTTCCAGTATCTCGTTATGAGTCTGTTTGACTTGAGTGTTATGTTTCTTATCGTAATACAGCTATACAGTGTCTTGCTTATAAACAAATAATAGGACCAATATGATAAATAAACTCTTAATTTCTTTTCATGAATATACGGTTTCATATCGAGACTCTGAAATTAATTTTTTTCTCACGTTGTGGAGGGGGAAGGTCTTCCGTGGAAATCCTAGTTCACGGACTCATAACGAGCGGACTCATAACGAGACTCGACTGTATAAATAAAAAATAAAATTGAATAAAAATAACTTAAAATTTTTAGTTGATTAATAACAGATCAAATTTTTCGACCCGGGTATACCCGTATGTCTGCTCCTTACTCGACAAAAAAGTACATTGTATTGAAGTTCAGGTATAGAGCATTTGAAGTAATGATATTTTGACACCATTGAATATTGAGTACCTTGTTTATATGATATTATCTATTGACCAAAATATATGTATACTTTTACAAATCACCCTAATAAATAACTTATGTACTTTATCTGTCTGGCGTCTGTAGTGAACAATTGGTAGCTAAGTTAGGATTAAAACGTTGATGGTAATCCATTCCGTGAAAGAATGATTTCACAATACTTTGTACAAACGAATGAGCTGATGAAATTCCATAAGTATTCATTGAATTTCAAAAAATTTCAGAGACGGTATTTATTATTGTTGAAAAAAATTGTTAGATTGAAAAAAAAAGTCAATCGAATATTCCGAGTACTTATTGTATGTGTTATAAGGGATGATGCATTTAATGCTTTGTCTAAATGTTGCTACTCACTGCGCTGACCACTCACGTCACGTGAAGTCACCCCTATAGGAAAATTTGAAAAAAAATATGTCAAAAATAAAAAGTCTATATTTTACGTATGAAAAAAAATATGTTTCTAATAGCAGACTTTTGGCCGATTTTTGTATTTATATGTTTTAAATATATTCACAATCTACATTAGAATATATTGAACTTACATGTATGAAAATTAAAAATAAATTATTTAATAATTGTATATATAAAATTATAACAAAGATATCAGTATATCATGAAGAAAAAAAAATATAGTATATATATTTTTACATTTTTATCCTCCTGATTGAAAAAAATGAATTTATTCAAGCTAGGTGTATATTTATATTTTAGTCCGCATTCAACTTATCTTAAATCATTTCGAATTGTCTCGAATCATTTCATATCATTTTTTTTTTAATCAGGAATATTTTTTTTTATGTATCCCAAGATATATTTTGAATATATTTATGTTTGTTAATAGAGAGGGAATTTGTAAATTATATCAAATCCATAAATCGAGACGTGATCTTAGACTTAACCATGAAAAAAAATATTTTTTTCTGTTAAATTTTCAAAGTTGTCTCTCGTGCCGTGGATGAGCCATCTTGTTCCGGTCTTCCCTACTATTTATTCCTATGTGTACACATATGTAGGCCCGCATCAAAAAACTTTATGCAAAAAAATATGATTTAAAATATATGGATGTTATAATGTGATATGTTGAACAATATATGAAATAGTATTTATAGTTTTGCCGCATTAATGTATGATAATATATGGAAAAAAAATATATATTGCTGCAATATATTAATTATATATTTATCAATACAACTTTTTTTTTGGTGTGCTTAACATATGGGGCACTTCACGCCAAGTCGATCCCTTTTGAACCCGAAGACTTTAGATTTGGCTTAAAGTTTTTAATCTTTCTCTACCTCATCAAAAACGTTTCTCATAATGTTTTGAAAATTTTTCACTTAATCAATGAAAAAACGAAAAATATTCAATAAAAGTTGTTTTTTGTATTTTAAATAGATTTAACTTTTTCAAAATTTGACGGATGGGATCTTTTGATTAAAAATTTTTGTTGTTCAATGTACTTTTCGAAAAAAAATACAAAAAAATTATTGCGTCCTATCTTCTTTGTTTTCTTTTATAGATTTTTAAAAGAAATCAAAAATTTTTCGGTTTATCATATTTGATTTTCGATTTTTTTTTTTTATATAAAACTTTGACATTTCCTGCAAATGCTCCAGTTTTTTCAGAATGATTTTTTTTTGGATTGTATTTTTTTTTTCCAAAAAATACAAAAAAATTATTCAGAACGTTCTTCTACTTTTTGACTTGATATAATTAAAAAAAAATCAAATTTTTTCAACGACTACTATTTAAAATTATTGTTTTCATTTTTTTTTTTTCGAAATTTAGAAGTTACCTGAGCACTTTCAAGAATTGCCAAAATGGTGTTATAAGAAATAATGATAGTTTTGAAAGTTTTTTTTTATTTGGAAAAGAAAATCTAATTCGAAAAAATATCACTTTGTAATAATTTGATGATTTGCAGTAAATGTCAAGGTTTTACATAACAAAAAAAAATCAGAAATGGTAAATATTGAAAAATTTTTGATTTTTTCCAAAAATCTAAAAAACAAAAAACAAAGAAGATAGAATACAATAATTTTTTGATATTTTTTATCGAAATGTACATTTGAAAACAAAAATTTCGAGAAAAAAGATCTCAATCAGTCAAATTTTGAAGAAATTATAGCTATTTAATATAAAAAAAGCAATTTTTAACAAAAATTTATAATTTTTTTATTGGTTCAGTAAAAAAATTTCAAATAATTATAAGAAACGTTTTTGATGGGGTGAAACGACAGAAATTTATTAGAATCCAATAAAAACTTATGGAATTCCATCGACGCATTTGTCGTACAAAATATTATAAATTCATTCTTTCACAAAATAGATATTCATAAACGTTTTAATCCTCACTTATTTACCAATTGTTCCCTATAGACGCTAGACAGATGTACTACTTAAGTTCTTTATTAGGGCGATTTGTATAAGTATAGATGTGTTTTGGTCAAAGGTGATATTATATAAATAATGTACCCAATATTGAATGGTTTCAAAATGTCATTACCTCTAATGTTCTATACTTGTACCTAAATACAATGTACTTTTTCCTAGAGAAAGCAGCAGACATACGCATGTCTAATTATGTCGCCGGGTAATCCGTTTTTTTTTTCAGCACAAATTCTTGGGATCAATAAAAAAATAGGTCTAAATGAGAACGTAATAAACGACGTAGAGCATCCATTACTGATGTTTAGGTGCAAATGTCCCATTAGATCCGACCCCTCCCCCTTCCTGGAAGTATTGCAGTCTAGTTAAACATCGGTCCTTAAAATTTTAACATCATTCAGTTTCAAACTCGAACCAAGTTGTTTCTGAATATAACCTAAATCTTAAACTCCAAGCTTTTGTTAACGTTACAATCATTCAAGTTTATGTCAAATTATTATGGGTGACATCAAGTGTATTTCTTCAAGTCCACAATGTGCCTCAAAACGGTCCGCCGATATTTTTGATATTGAGCATGATGCTCAATACAAAAAATCAAAATCGAGGAATCCAGTGAAGTGACTACGTCCGACACGTTTTTGCCGACATGTGAAATTGACGGTAATCTCATTTTTCGTCCAGTGAACGTTGAACGGGTTAAAACGACCATGACCGTCAATATAAAAACGAAAATGGTGCCCAGGAAGAAGGTGGTCCCAGTGCCTGAACCAGTCGTGGAGAAGGAGGTGGAACTGATCAAGGTTCCTAAGCGTGTGAAGCCAAATCTTCAGCAGACACCATTGTGGGTGATGCCGCCAGTTTCAAAAAGCCACGAGAAATCTGGGCTCTGTACCATCATGTAAAGGAACGCCATGCACTCATATAGTGCTAAATTGTAAATATCTTATATATTTTTTTTTACTAATGGTGATCATGTATATATTTAAATATTCTTATTAATTAACTTAAAATAAGGTTACATATACGTGCAATTATTTTTTTTTTATTTTTTTCTCATATTTTTTCATTATTTAAATATTTTTTATACATTTTTTGACGTTTTTTTTTTTTTGTAAATAAATAATAAAAGCAAGCATTTTTTTAAAATTATAATATTCATTAGTATATTAGCAATAAATATAAGTATCATGTTAATTTTTTTTCATTATATATTTTTTTTTCAATTTTGTATATAATTTTGCGTAAATATTTTTTCTATTTTTTAATAAAAAATTAATTTATTCTAAAAAAATTTTTTTAATTTAAAAATAGTTTTAAGATTCCCCGAATCTCATTGCTTTCGAATAATATTAATTAGTCTCTTTGAGAATAATAATTTTAGTTAAATTTATCATTTAATTTTAATTAGTTTTAATTAATATTAATTAATTTTTAAATAATCAGAATTTACTACATTTAAGATACTATTTATTTATTAAGATCAAGACTGAATACCGTCGAAAATTAGGGTTGAAGGTAATTATGAAATACTTACATTTATTTAATTTTACAGTATATTTAGGAGGACAAAATGGGGTACTTTCAAAATTTTAGTAAAAAAAAAATTTTTTATTCTAAATGGTTTTTAAACATTCAAAAATAACTTTTGTAGATATAATTAAATGTTACATAAAATTTTTTTTTTTGTTAAACTTTTTTAAAAATTAATTGTCAGGAAAAAATTTGACCGGGTGTAGATTTTTTTTTAAGAATTTCGTGTTTATTTAATGAACAGAATCAATAAGTTCGCCAGTTAATAATTGATTTGTCCAATTAAATTTTCATAGTATTAATCAAAACAAGCAGAATATTCTAGAGTCAATTTTTGAGTAGAAATTTTAATAAACAGTCAAATTTAAATTATATATAATATACAAAAAAATGATTTTTTTGCGCAAAAAAAATTTTCTACTATAAAATGAAAAAAAAAAAATCTTTTAGGACTCGAAAGATTGTTTCTAGCCAAGAAATATTGTTTCGCCGCGAAAAATTTTTTCTTGGCTAAAGAGAACTTTTTCTCGCTCCAAGGAAATTTTGATTTAAAATATTTAAAGCATAAAATGTCTTAGGGCAAATAGAAATTATTCACGCCAAAAAATCATTTCTTTCTGTGTAATTTTTGATGTAATATTCAGACAATCACGTCATAACTGTAGGTCGCTCGTTAATATTATTAATATACTTCTGTAATGATACACTGTCAAAAAACAACAATGAATTCGGATTTAATGTTTATCCAAATTCACTCTGCCAATCAGAGTTGTGAATTGAAAGTTCTTTTAAACTATTAAACTGTGCGTGTGCGAGTGCGTGTGTGCCCAAATATGCGCGTGGTTTCAGATCTGTGTGTGTGTCTGTGTGTGTGTGTTAATATGTGTGTGTGTGTGTAAATATATGCGTTCGTGGGTTCGGATGTGTGTTTGCGAAAGCATGTTTGTACCAATTTGTGCGTGCGTGTTTTCAGATCGGTGTGTGTGTGTGATTATGTGCGTGTGTGTAAATGTATGCGTTCCTGTGTTCGGATGTGTGTGTGCGAGAGCATGTTTGTACCAATTTGTGCGTGCGTGTTTTCGGATCCGTGGGTGTGTGTATGTGTGTGTGTGTGTGTGTGTGTGTGTGTGTGTGTGTGTGTGTAAATGTATGCGTTCCTGGGTTCGGATGTGTGTGTGCGAGTGCATGTTTGTACCAATTTGTGCGTGCGTGTTTTCGGATCTGTGTGTCTGTGTGTGTGTGTGTGTGTGATTATGTGCGTGTATGTAAATGTATGCGTTCCTGTGTTCATATGTGTGTCTGCGAAAGCATGTTTGTCCCAATTTGTGCGTGCGTGTTTTAAGCTCTGTGTGTGTGTGTGTGTGTGTGTGTGGGTGTGTGATTATGGGCGTGTGTGTAAATATATACGTTCGTGTGTTCGGATGTGTGTGTGTGAGAGCATGTTTGTACCAATTTTTGCGTGCGTGTTTTTGGATCGGTGTGTGTGTGTGTGTGTGTGTGTGTGTGTGTGTGTGTGTGTGTGTGTGTGTGTGTGTGTGTAAATGTATGCGTTCCTTCGTTCCGATGTGTGTGTGCGAGAGCATGTTTGTACCAATTTGTGCGTGCGTGTTTTAAGCTCCGTGTGTGTGTGTGTGTGTGTGTGTGTGTGTGTGTGTGTGTGTGGGTGTGTGATTATGGGCGTGTGTGTAAATATATACGTTCGTGTGTTCGGATGTGTGTGTGTGTGTGTGTGTGTGTGTGTGCGTGCGTGTTTTTTGATCTGTTTGTGTGTGTGTGTGTATGTGATTAATTCTAGAACTTAGAAAAATTTTGATTCTGAAATTGTGCAAGGTCCAAACTCGATTAAATCGTGGACTTAAGGTAAATGTCCCAATACCGGAACGACGAAGGGTATATGACTGATTTTTATCGTAATAAAAATATTCAAATAAATTATAAACCAAAATAATTTATTACATCATATAGAATAGACATTTACCAATTCAAAAATAATCAAATCAGTTCATTTTTCTTAAATTTAATATAAAAAAAAAATTTTTTTCCATGACACCTAAAAGACTCAATACCGGAACGCTGAAATAGCCCTGTCCCAATACGGGAATACGATTGTCCTAATACCGGAACAGTAGATTAAACAAGTTATTTTTCGCATTTATTCGTGGTGAAAATATTAATTATTATTAAATAATATTAATGTAAAACAAGTATGAATGTAGCAGACATCAGATAACTTTAAAATTATAAATAAATAAGATAAATAATTAAAATAATAATATTTACAGAAAAAGCACTATTAATTTTGAAATTTTCTGAATTTGCATTTTTTTAAATTTTGTATTATTAATTATTCACTTGATTTGTTAAGAATTTTAAATTTGTCTGATGTCTGCTATATCACACCCATAATGTAAAATGTATTTAAAATTTTAAAATGATTGAATATTAAATGAAAATAAATATTTTGAAATAAAGAATAGAAACAAAATCAATCATTTGTGGTTATACTAGAAAAATAATTAAAAAAAGAAAACTAAGAGCAAAAATTTATTCTTTATGATTTAAATTAGAGTTTATCTATACTTAATCTATTTTTTATAACAATTATACATACTGCATTAAATATTAGGGCTCCAGTAATAATTAATATTGTACTTGATTTAGCCAGTCAATTAAACTCACCGTTAATGTCTATCGATAACATTAATATGATTGGCTGTTCCGGTACTGGGCACGGGTTAATTTTGGTGTACCAATAGACGAACAGTAAAATCAATATAATAATAGTATTTTTTGCATACTTTTAATATGTTATCTCAAATTTTATGTCATTCAAGATGCATATACAAAAAATAAAATTATTGAAAAGTAATTCTATGCATTTTTTATAAGCTTAAGACCATTCACTGATTTTTTAGCAAAACCATTAAGAGACGTGGAAAAATCATGAATCCGATACTATTGCTCTAATTGACATTTTTTTTTTTATATTTTCTAAAATCTATTTTACATCTTATTTTTGAACTGAAAGATTAACGTTTCAAATAAAAAAAGTTTTCCAAGATCTAGAATGAATTTTTTTTTTGTTTACCATTTACTTAGTGGCTTTTGTTTAGAAATGTCGAAAGTTAATGATTATTTGAGAGCTATATTTTTAAGTTGTCTTGATAGAATATTAATAATATTCAACGAAAGTAGTCAAATTGCCGTTAAAATCACAACAAAAATTTCTTCAATTCACTGAATAAAGTCGAAAAATATTTAGACATTCAAAACCGTATCAAAATATTCCTCTGTGATATTGTAATACGAAATAGCGACAGCACGTTTTGAATATCAAGAAAATGTGAATTATACTCTATATCTAGATGCTCCTGAATCACTTTCCATGAGCAGTAAGTTTAATTGAACTTTATTCATTCTTGTTATTTTTAATAAATCATGTAGTAAATAATTTTGTCCATAAATGGAAATATTAATTTCTTTTTCTATTAGTTTTTGAATTCAAATTTATTGCTTTTACTTATCACTTTTAATGAAGCAAAGAATTAAAAAAAAAATTTTGTCACGTAATGGTTTTTTTTATAACAAAACTTATAACAATAAATTTCTGTATTTATAAAAATATCTAACAGATGATGATAAGGAACTGAATGAGTTGGAGGTAGAAGCCAGAGGAAAATAATTGATTTTTCTCAGAATGTATGTTCAAAAAAGTCTCAGTTACTTGGATGCATTATCAGAAGAAAAGGAGGAGGATGAAGTTAAATTTTTTTTAAGTAATATCTATATGTTAATTGAGGCTAATGTGTAAAAAAATATCAAACTTTCATTAATTTTTTGTTTTTATTGTTTATCATTATAATTATAAAAAAAAAATTTTAATTTTTTTTTGATCGAATATTGACCAAAATCAGACTAAAAATAATTGACAGAAAAAGTCAGATTGTGAAGTGAATAAGAATAAAAACAGACTGAAAATGATTGAAAATAAGTCTGAAAATAGTCTAAATAAGAAATAGTAAGGGCAAAACTAGATTAAAATTTACATATTAATTAAATATGAATAAAAAATAAAATTTAATAAAAATAACTGAAAATTTTTAGTTTATTAAAAACAGATCAAATTTTTTGACGCTGGTATACCCGTATGACAGCTGCTTACTCGAGGAAAAAGTACATTTTATTGAAGTACAGATATAGAACATTTGAGGTAATGATATTTTAAAACCATTAAATATAGGATACATTGTTTATATGATATTATCTATTGACCAAAATATATGTACACTTTTACAAAGCACCCTAATAAATAACTTAAGTACTATATCTGTCTGGCGTCTATAGTGAACAATTGGTGACTAAGTTAGGATTAAAACGTTTATGGTAATCCATTCCGTGGAAGAATAATTTCACATTACTTTGTACAAACGAATAAGCTGATGAAATTCCATAAGTATTTGTTGAATTTCAAAAAATTTTAGAGACGGTATTTATTGTTGAAAAAAATTGTTAGATTGAAAAAAAAAGTCGATCGAATATTCTGAGTACTTATCGTATGTGTTATAAGGGATGATGCATTTAATGCTTCATCTAAATGTTGCTACTCACTGCGCTGACCACTCACGTCACGTGTAGTCACCCCTATTGAAAAAGTTCAATAAAAATATGTCAAAATATAGAAAGTCTATATTTTAAGTAAGAAAAAAAAAATATGTTTCTAATAGCAGACTTTTGGCCGATTTTTGTACTTATATGTTTCAAATATATTCACAATCTATCTTAGAATATATTCAACTCATATGTATGGAAATATAAAAAAAATATATTTAATAATGTATGTATAAAATTATAACAAAGATATTAGTATATGATGGAAAAAAAAAATATATAATATATATTTTTACATTTTTATCCTCCTGATTGAAAAAAAAAATTATTTTATCCACGCTAGGTGTATATCTATACGTAAGTCCCCATCTAACTTTTGTTCGAAAGAGCTTGTTGGCCATCAACTTTCCTGGAAATTTCAGATTATTTGATAGAATAGACTCGAAAATATTGACGAATTACGACAAAATAAAATGTTTTTTTCTAGTTTTTTATTGATTTCTCAAAAACGACTAATACGATCGACTTTAAAATCTAATCAGCTCTAGAACTCAATAAAACGCGTCGATTGCTACCTCAAACATCAAAATCAGATGATTCGTTAGAGTGTTATCGCGGGAGAAAGAAATGGTGAAAAACGGTTTTTTCTAAATATTTTCAGAACGACTGACGCGATCGATTTCAAATTTTAATCAGCTCTAGAATTCAATAAAACGCGCCGATCGCCACGTCAACTATCAAAATCGATTCAGTTAAAATAATAACATTTTATGTTTTTTTTTTTCCGGATAAATCATAATATAACGTACTAAAATGTGCCTGATATCATATCAACTCATCTTTTTTATGGTTTCTTTTGATCATATAATGTCATCGAACTTGGTTTTTAGTTTAAATCATGTTATCAACAAAAAAATCGATAAAACGTAGTTTTTACTATTTTTATCGGATATTTCATATTTAATTGTTCCTTACATGAGTTAAAACTTATTTAAATCTTGATTTTGATCCCTGACATTGATTTCTGCCTTATTACACTCATTTTACTGAACATAATCAGGAACTAAATTTTAAAAACCGCTTCAATGATGATTTTCGATCCTTAAATTTTCAAACTTCAGCATAACAGGTAACTTGTTAGAGCTTGAAAAGATCGTAAAAAAACAATTGCATGTGATAGCATTTTCGAGCTCGAAGAGCTCGAAAATATATCTCCACTAATGTTTTCGAGCTCTTTGAGGTCGAAAACAGCGGGAAGTTTTGGGGCCCGCCCACAGGGTCAACCGTCAGACCGATTTTTTTTATGTATCCTAAGATATACTTTGAATATATTTATGTTTTTTAATAAAGAGGGAATTTGTAAATTACATTAAATCCATAAATCGAGACTTTATCTTAGACTTAACCATAAAAAAAAAAATCGGTCTGTCGGTTGACCCTGCGGGCCAGCCCCAAAACTTTCCGCCTATTTCGAGCTCCTTGAGCTCAGAAAATTGTTGTAGATACATTTTTTCTTCGAGCTCGAAAATACTTTTGTATGCCTTTGATTTCGAAAGAAAACGTTTTTTACGATTTTTTTTCAAACGATATCTTTTGAACGAATAAACCGATTAAGACGTTCAAGGCGACAATCGACATGTTTTTTTGAGTTCTATAACTGATAAGATTTTTGAATTGATTCATAAAGTCGTTTTTGAAATACTTTAAAAATACTAAAAAAAAAATTTGGAATTAATCGGGTCAGTCATTTCGAAAATATTTGGAAAAAACTATTATCTACCATTGCTTTCTCCCGCGATAACTCTCGAACGAATTATCCAATTTTGATGTTTGAGGTGGCAATCGACGCGTTGTATTGACTACTAGAGCTGATTAGATTTTAAAGTAGATCGTATAAGTCGTTTTTGAGAAATCAATAAAAAACTAAAAAAAAAATTTTTTTTTTTTTCGTAATTCGCCAATATTTTCGAGTCTATTCAATCAAATAATCCGAAATTTTCAGGAAAGTTGGAGGCCAACAAGCTCTTTCGATTGCCATCTTAACCATCCAAATCGATTCATTAGTTAAAATGTTACAAAGAGTTTACATACGTACACACACACACACACACACACACACACACACACACACACACACACACACACACACACACACACACACACACACACACACACACACACACACACACACACACATACACACACACACACACACACACACACACACACATATATATATATATACACACTCGGACATCATTCTGAAAATAGTCAGAATAGCTTCCTAGGACCTCAAAACGTCGACATCTGATGAAAATTCGATTTTCGAAAATCGGGGTGAAAACAATAACTTCCCGAAATTTTTGAAAATCGTCGATTTTCTTAGCGGGAAGTTAAAAAGCCATTTTCATGGAATTTCATCAGCCCATTTGTCATACCAAATATTATAAAATCGTTTTCTCACGAAATGGATTTTCATAAACGTTTTAATGCTAACTTTGTTACCAATTATTCATTATAGACGCCAGACAAGTAAAGTACTCAAGTTATTTATAAGGGTGCTGTGTATAAGTATACATGTATTTTGGTCAATAGGTAATATCGTATAAACAATGTATCAAATATTTAATGCTTTAAAAATGTCATTACTCGAAATATTCTATACCCGTACCTAAATAAAATGTATTTTTTCCTAGAGAAAGCAGCAGACATGCACAGGTATAATTATGTCGCCGGATATTCCCATACCTTATCTGCACAAATCCTTAGGATTAACATTAAAATAAGTCTAAATGGGAAAGTAATGAACGATGTAAAGTAGCTATTGACCCTTACCATAAAGATCTAATTGCTGATGTTACGGTGCAAATGTCCCATTGGATCCAACATCCCCTCCCTGAAATATTGCAGTGCATTTAAACGTCGGTCCTTAAAATTTTAACATCATTGAGTTTCAAAATCTAGCCAAGTTGTCTCTGGGTATATCTGAAATTTCAAACTCCAAATTTTCATAATTGAATCATCATGAGTAATGTGAAGTGTTTAGAGTCGTCAAGTCCACAATCTGCAACTGGATTCAAACGGTGCGCCGATATTTTTGATGTTGAGCATGATGCTCAATACAAAAAACCTAAAATTGAAGAATTCAGCGGAGTGACTCCATCCAACACTTCTTTGCCAACATGTGGACTGGACGGTAATTTGAACTTTCGTCCAGTGAACGTTCAACGAGTTAAAACGACCATTAGCGTCAACATAAAGACAAAAATGGTGCCCAAGAAGAAGATGGTTCGGATGCCTTAACCAGTCGTTGTCGAGAAGGAAGTAGAACTGATCACTGTTCCCAAGCAATTGAAGCCAGATCTTCAGCGAAGAAAATTGCGAGTGATGCAGCCAGTTTCCAAAAGCCACGAGATGTCTGGGCTCTGTTTCATCGTGTGAAGAAAAGACGTGCACAGATATCGTGTTAATTTGTAAATACCTTTTTTTACATATATGTTTTTTTCACGTGTATGCGTGTGTTCGGGTGTGTGTGTGTAAGAATGTGTGAGTATGTGTCCATGTGTTCGGGTGTGTGCGTGTGTGTTTGCCTATGAGCTGAACAGTAACGTAATACGCGAGTTTTTACTTCGATTTAATTTAGTTGTTTTTTTTTTTTTTTTAATAATATTTTTAAAATTTTCCTCCGGAGGGAGTGAATAGTTAAAAATCCATTCACTCCAGATTCAATCCGCATTTACTCCGCGAATCTTCACAGTGTAAATGTAATTTTTAATGTATTAATCATTCAAATTACATTTTATCATGTTGGTCCTTATCACCACCACTAATCTTAAGGTATTAAATACATAAAATCTTAATTCATAAAATTTTTTACGGAAACAGTCTATGATCACGATCATTTGTATTATGATCATTAACAATTAACAGTGAGCGTATATTAGGCGGTTGGGATTTATTATCTATGTATTTCTTAATCCCCGATATTTTTCTACACGGTCAGAAATAGTTTTATAAACCACAAAATTTTTTTTAATGACAATGATCAATTTATTTTCTATTATATTCAGTAAGGATTGATCCTGTCTTATGAAAAGTATATACAGATAAATAATGTTTAAAAATAGCTGATGTGATATTTTCATTGCTATGAATATAGTTGGGTGGCCGATGGTGTACCAGCCATGAGCTGATCATAGTGTACAGCGACACTCGACCGAGCATTGGTAGCCGAGCCTCGGTTGATCGTAGATTTTTTTTGAGCATCGGTGACTTTGTATGAAATATTGATTCATGAATTTTCCATTGAGGTTTCTTTCTTATCCTGACCAATCCCTTTCTATCCTAATTTTCCTTTCTCATTTTACAGAAGTGACTAACACTTCACGTATACAGTTCCGTATGTGCGTGTATGAAAACATACTTTTTTGCTTAACAGCATTATTAAAAATATTTAAAAACGCTACCGTACGATAAACAGTCGGGCTCAATGAATAATAGATAAATTGATCGAAATATGCCATAGGCTCGGATAACTCAACTAGAAGAGCACTCGGGGCGAGAGTGACATGATCCATATTCTCCTGTTCTAAACTATGCATGTTCTGTAATTAATCAATAATGATTTTGGTGTCAACCAATGTCGATTTAATCTAAATGCAATGAGATCAAGATGAAGAATATGGTATCATAAAAATATATATCCATGGATAAGTGTATGTACGTGTGTGCAAATATGTGCGTACGTGTGTTCGAATGTTCGTGAGTGTGTGTGCGAATGTGTGAGTATGTGTCCACGTGTTCGAGTGTGTGCGTGTGCGTTTTTACTTCGATTTAATTTAGTTGTTTTTTTTTTTTTAATAATATTTTCAAAATTTTTCTCCGGAGTGAATTTCACTCTGGAGTGCCATGTGCCAGGGCAGCAATGGTTACTGTTTTTTTTCTGTGTGTGAAAACACATTCTGAAAAGCTTGCTCGTTTCTCACGTATAAGGTAAATGTCCCAATACCGGAACGACGAAGGGTATATGACTGATTTTTATCGTAATAAAAATATTCAAATAAATTATAAACCAAAATAATTTATTACATCATATAGAATAGACATTTACCAATTCAAAAATAATCAAATCAGTTCATTTTTCTTAAATTTAATATAAAAAAAAAATTTTTTTCTACGACACCCAAAAGACCCAATACCGGAACGCTGAAATAGCCGTGTCCCAATACGGGAATTTGGTTGTCCTAATACCGGAACAGTAAATAAAATAAGTTATTTTTTGCATTTATTCATGCTGAAAATATTAATAATTATTAAATAATATTAATGTAAAACGAGTATGAATGTAGCAGGCGTCAGAGAACTTTAAAATTATAAATAAATAAGATAAATAATTAAAAAAATAATATTTACAAAAAAAAGCACTATTAATTTCAAAATTTTTTGAATTTGCATTTTTTAAAATTTTATATTATTAATTATTTACTCGATTTATTAATAATTTTTAATTTGTCTGATGTCTGCTATATCACACCCATAATGTAAAATGTATTTAAAATTTTAAAATGATTGAATATTTAATGAAAATAAATATTTTGAACTAAAGAATAGAAACAAAATAAATCATTTGAGGTTATACTAGAAAAATAATTGAAAAAAAAAAAACTAAAAACAAAAATTAATTCTGTATGATTTAAATTAGAGTTTATCTATACTTAATATATTTCGTGTAACAATTATACATACTGCATTAAATATTAGGGCTCCAGTAATAATTAATGTTGTACTTGATATAGCCAGTCAATAAAACTCACTGTTAATGTCTATCGATAACATTAATATGATTGGCTGTTCCGGTACTGGGCACGGGTTCATTTTGGTGAACCAATAGACGAACAGTAAAATTAATATAATAATACTATTTTTTTCATATTTTTAATATGTTTTTTTGAATTTTATGTCATTCAAGATGCATATACAAAAAAAAAAATTATTAAAAATTAATTCTATGCATTTTCTATAAGCTTAAGACCATTGACTGATTTCTTAGCAAAACCATTAAGAGACATGAAAAAGTCATGAATCCGAGACTATTGCTCTAATTTACATTTTTTTTTTTATATTTTAATTATTTTCTAAACTCTATTTTATATCTTATTTTTTAACTGAAAGATTAAGGTTTCAAATAAAGAAAGTTTTATTTAGTTTCATCGCGTACGAGTTGAAATATAATATAATGATTATCAAATCGTTCCGGTATTGGGTCTTGTTCCGGTATAGGGACGTTTACCTTACGAGTCCAATTTTCTCGATCTGTTGATTCAAGCGCTGTCCGATGATAAAAGCAATATACGCTTCTGTAGTCACTTCGATCTTATTAATTGCCCTTTTTGGATAACATAAATATAATGACTCTAATCAACTCAGCTTATGTTTCATCGGTTATCGAACAAAATCTAACTAAAAAGATTCAAAGTGTATAGTTATCATGAGTTTAAAAAGAATGAAAAAAGGGTACTTGCAACAAGTATGTGGGCAAGAAGTATAAGTTCTTTGATAATACTAGGAACGTTGTTTAATTAAAGAAGTGATATGAGCAAAATTGTGAAATAAAGGTTAACTGAGTTCAAAACTTACTTCTAAAAACGAAATTTGGACTTATTTTTGGACAGGGAAGTTGGCTTGGATGTTGCGGTTCAGAAGCTATTTCATTTCATCAAAATCTGACGTAAGAGTGTGAGAATAATCGTTTTTCTTGTTTCGAAGAATAGATCGCTATTTATAATTGAATTGAGTTTTTCTTTTTAAAAATTATTAAGCTGAGCTACATTTTTTCACGTGAAAATCATATTGATATTACAAAATTGAGTTTAAAATTCGCTTTTCATGCCTTCATACGTCCAAAGACACACATATACACACAATAAATTTGTATGCAAACACATATGCTTTAATCTAAATATGAATTCTCTGCTCACACAAACATATACGAGCTCATTCACGCTTATTGGAATTCAAATAAATTTTTATTAGCAATTCATTTGTTGATTGGTATTGTTCAATGTCAATAGACTTTGAAACCATTTTTCGCAAATTTATTATGTTCGCATCTTGAATGTCTTCCTTACATTATACATCACAATCGTTTCTATTTATCCGATTTAATGTTTTTATAAACCATTATTATATTCTTGTCGAGATAAGTTATGCAGTTATCTTGCAGCCAAGATGAGTTACATTCAGTACCTCACAACAAGTCGTAACTTTGCTGAGGGTTGATACTAAAAAAAGAAAGTAAATTAATTTTTTAAAAGTACATAATTTTCTACACGGAAAGAAAATTTCACTGAAATCTACGATGTTAACATCGTAATCGTGGACTAGACTTTTATTGGCGTCAATTTTTAAATGTCTTATTTCAAAATTTAATATAGTCTTTGTTAAAATTACGATGTTAAATAGTAAAGAATAAAATCTACATCAGAATTTTAATAAAGACTATAGTAAATTTTGAAATACGACATTTAAAAATGTACGCCAATGAAAGTCTAGTCCACGATTACGATGTTAATTTCGTAAATTTTAGTGGAATTTTCTTTCTGTGTACACGGAGAGAAAATTATAGTAACAGTTACAATAAATTATGGGAATGGTTCCCATACTGCATGGTAACTGGTTTTTTTGTAATGTTGATTATAGGAACGGCACCCATATATATTATGGTAACCATTCCTATAATTATGGATATAATTCCCATACGGTATCGGAATAGTTCCTATGCAATTATGGTCATCGTTACTATGTACGTATGGTAATGGTTACTATAATATTATGGGAATGGTTACCATAATATTATGGGAATGGTTACCATAATATTATGGGAATAGTTACCATAATATTATGGGAATGGTTACCATAATATTATGGGAATGGTTACCATAATATTATGGGAATGGTTACCATAATATTATAGGAACAGTTACCATAATATTATGGGAATGGTTACCATAATATTATAGGAACAGTTGCCATAATATTAGGGGAATGGTTACCATAATATTATGGGTATGGTGACCATAATATTTAGAAATTATAATAATTTTTGTTTGTAATAAGCATTTTTTTTGTCTATTTAATCTTTTTGTGAAACTATATTACAATAAAATAGTAACCATTCCCGTAATATTATGATAATAATTCCAATAATATTATGGTAACCATTCCTATAACATTATGGTAACCATTCCCATAATATTATGGTAACTGTTCCTATAATATTATGGTCACCATTTCCATAATATTATGGTAACCATTCCCATAATATTATGGTAACCATTCTCATAATATTATAGGAACTGTTACAATGTGGTTATAGGATTGGTTCCTATTTGCTTATGGGAACTATTCCTATGAGTATGGTAATCATTACCATGATTCTTTCATATGCGATATGGGAACTGTTACCATAATGATAGGAATTGTTACCATATTTATGGAAACCTTCCCAAAAAGTATGGGTCTATATCCCATAATACCTAGTAATCATTACCATAACGGTATGGGATGATATTTCATAAACGTACTAGGAACAGTTCCTTTAATTTTTTCTCCGTGTAGTAGGAATTCTCTTAGTATTTTCGTAAAATAAGTACTGAATTTTTTCAACTTCTCGGTATGATATATCTATACTATAGTCGATGATCCTTGAAAAATTTGGGAATTTTTACGCCGATTAGCGAAAATCGACTTTCCATCAGTTGTCGACGTTTCGAGGTCATATAGGCAGCTATTTTGGGTATTTTTCGAATGATATCCGAGTGTTTGTATGGGTGTCTGTGTGTGTGTGTGTGTGTAAATTTTCTATACCTTTTTAGTCAATCGATCGATTTAGATCGTTCTTGCCACAATCGAACGAGATTATCAGCCCTTGAATTTCCTGTTGATTTGTGATTATTCGATCGAATGGACCGAAGAAGAAAGGGATTTAATTCGCTGTTGACTGCAGTATCACTATTGATATTTTAACAATATTGTGTAAATATTTCACTTGTTTTTATTAAAAAAATAAAAAATTATAGCGGTCTATGTACATCTATTGTTATTTTTTTGTAAACCTTAACAGTTTATTTCTATCCGTTTCTTAATACAATTCATTAACTGAAAGATTGTTCTATAGTAGATTTCACGTTCTCATGTGAGTTGAATTAAATTGAAATGTAAAAAAAAAATCGGTCTGTCGGTTGACCCTGCGGGCCAGCCCCAAAACTTCCCGCCTATTTCGAGCTCCTTGAGCTCAGGAAATTGTTGTAGATACATTTTCTCTTCGAGCTCGAAAATACTTTTGTATGCCTTTGTTTCCAAAAGAAAACGTTTTTTACGATTTTTTTTCAAACGATATCTCTCGAACGAATAAACCGATTAAGATGTTCAAGGCGACAATCGGCATGTTTTATTGAGTTCTATAACTGATCAAATTTTTGAATTGATTCATCGAGTCGTTTTTGGTATACTTTCAAAATACTAAAAAAAAAATCGGTCTGTCGGTTGACCCTGCGGGCCAGCCCCAAAACATCCCCCTGTCTTCGACCTCAAAGAGCTCGAAAACATGAGTGTAGATATATTTTCGAGCTCTTCGAGCTCAAAAATGCCATCACATGCAATTGTTTTTTTATGATCTTTTGAAGCTCTAACAAGTTACCTATTATGCTGAAGTTTGAAAATTTAAGAATCGAAAATCATCAATGAAGCGGTTTTTAAAATTTAGTTCCTGATTTTGTTCAGTAAAATAAGTGTATTGAGGCAAAAATCAATGTCGGGGATCAAAATCAAGATTTGAATAGATTTTGACTCAGGTAAGAAACAATAAAATATGAAATATCCGATAAAAATATTAAAAATTACGTTTTATCGATTTTTTTGTTGATAATATGATTTAAACTAAAAACCAAGTTCGATGACATTATATGATAAAAAGAAACCATGAAAAAGATGAGTTGGTATGATATCAGGCATATTTTAGTACGTTACATTATGATTTATCCGGAAAAAAAAAAACATAAAATGTTATTATTTTATCTGAATCGATTTTGATAGTTGACGTGGCAATCGGCGCTTTTTATTGAGTTCTAGAGCTGATTAAAATTTAAAATCGATCGCGTCAGTCGTTTCGAAAATATTTAGAAAAAAACGTTTTTCACCATTTATTTCTCCCGCGATAACTCTCGAACGAATTCTCGATCTTGATGTTTCAGGTGGCAATCGACGCGTTTTATTAAGTATTCAAGCTGATTAAATTTTGAAGTCGATCGTATAAGTCGTTTTTGAGAAATCAATAAAAAACTAAAAAAAAAATTTTTTTTTTTTTTCGTAATTCGCCAATATTTTCGAGTCTATTCAATCAAATAATCCGAAATTTTCTGGAAAGTTGGAGGCCAACAAGCTCTTTCGATTGCCATCTTAACCATCCAAATCGATTCATTAGTTAAAATGTTACAAAGAGTTTACATACGTACACACACACACACACACACACACACACACACACACACACACACATACACACACACACACACACACACACACACACACACACACACACACACACACACACACACACACACACATATACACACTCGGACATCATTCTGAAAGTAGTCAGAATAGCTTCCTAGGACCTCAAAACGTCGACATCTGATGAAAATTCGATTTTCGAAAATCGGGGTGAAAACAATAACTTCCCGAAATTTTTGAAAATCGTCGATTTTCTTAGCGGGAAGTTAAAAATTTTTTCTGTTAAATTTTGAAAGTGGTCTCTCGTGCTTTGGATGAGCCATCTTGCATCGGTCTTCCCTACTATTTATTCCTATGCGTACACATATGTAGGCCCGCATCAAAAAACTTTATGCAAAAAAATATGATTTAAAATATATGGATGTTATAATGTGATATGTTGAACAATACATAAAATAGTATTTATAGTTTTGTCGCATTAATGTATGATAATATATAGAAAAAAAATATACATTGCTGCAATGTATCAATTATATATTTATCAATACAACTTTTTTTAGGTATGTTTAACATATGGGACACTTCACGCCAAATCAATCACTTGTGAACCCGGCCACTTTAGATTTGGCTTAAAATTTTTACTCTTTTTCTACCTCATCAAAAACGTTTCTCATAATTTTTTGAAACTTTTTCACTTAATCAATAAAAAAAGCTATAAATTTTCAATAAAAGTTGTTTTTTGTATTTTAAATAGCTATAACTTTTCAAAATTTGACTGATGGCATCTTTTGATCAAAAATTTTTGTTGTTGAATGTACTTTTCGAAAAAAATACAAAAAAATTATTGCGTCCTATCTTCTTTGTTTTCTTTTATAGATTTTTGAAAGAAATCAAAAATTTTTCGGTTTACCATTTTTGATTTTTGATTTTTTTTTTTTTATATAAAACTTTGACATTTCCTGCAAATGCTCAAGTCTTTTCAGAGTGATTTTTTTTTTTCAAAAAAATACAAAAAAATTATTCAGAAAGTTCTTCTATTTTTTGACTTGATTAAAAAAAAAAAATTTCAATTTTTTCGACGACTACTATTTAAAATGATTATTTTCATTTTTTTTTTTCGAAATTTAGAAGTTATCTGAGCACTTTCGAAAATTGCCAGAATGGTGTCATAAGAAATAATGCTAGTTAAAAATGTTTTTTTGTTCATTTGGAAAAAAAATCTAATTCGAAAAAATATGACTATGAAATAATTTAAGGATTTCCAGTAAATGGCAAGGTTTTACATAACAAAAAAAAATCAGAAATGGTAAATATTGAAAAATTTTTGATTTTTTCCAAAAATCTAAAAAAAAACCAAGAAGATAGTTAAAAATAATTTTTTCGTATTTTTTTTCAAAATGTACATTTGGAAAAGAAAATTTTGAGGAAAAACATCTTAATCAGTCAAATTTTAAAAAAATTGTAGCTATTTATAATAAAAAAAGCAATTTTTATCAAACATTTATAATTTTTTTATTGGTTCAGTGAAAAAATTTAAAAAAATTATGAGAAACGTTTTTAACGGCGTAAAAAGACCAAAATTTTTCAGAATCCAATAAAAACTTATGGAATTCCATCAACACATTTGTTGTACAAAATATTCTAAAATCATTCTTTCACAAAATGGATATTCATAAACGTTTCAATCCTAACTTATTTACCAATTGTTCACTATAGACGCCAGACGGATGTACTACTTAAGTTATTTATCAGGGCGATTTGTATAAGTATAGATGTGTTTTGGTCAAAGGTGATATTATATAAATAATGTACCCAATATTAAATGGCTTCAAAATGTCATTACCTCTAATGTACTATACCTGTACCTGAATAAAATGTACGTTTTCCTAGAAAAAGCAGCAGACATACGCATGTATAATTATGTCGCCGAGTAATCCCGTGTAACAAGGTAATCTTCAACCTTGCCAAGTTTGGCCCCTTTATTAATTGTTGTTAATAAGGGCGCCACTGGAAGATAAGACTCGGCCTTCCAGTACCGGAGATGTTATATTAAATGAATTTCAGGGTCGTTAAATATTATGAGAGTAAGAAAGAATGAGGAATTAAATCTATTGCACAATAATTTATCAATATAATTCACAATTTTATTTATCACAACAAATTTTACCCACCGGGTTTCACTTATAATTGATTTATTAATAAGACGTCCACCGGATTTTATTACATTAAATACTTGATCCCCTGGACTTTATAAATTTAAAATAATAAATTGGCCCCTGGCCTCGATCCCCTGGATCTATTCAAAATTTAGTCCCAAGGACTTATTACTATAACTTGGCCCCAGGCCTGATCCCCTGGATCTAATTAAATTTTAGTCCCCTGGACTCTAATACTGGCCACCGGCCTGATCCCCTGGATCTATTAAAATAAAAATTGGCAACTTGCCAGATCCCCTGGATCCAATTATTTCCAAACTATTTAATCAAAATTTCCCCTGGAATTATTTCATTTCACACACACACACACACACACACACACACACACACACGTTGAATTTATCTTTCTCTTGTCCACTGGACTTAATTCACACACACACACCGAATTTAATTTATATAAAATTTCCTCACTAATATTTTAAATTTTCTTAATAGAATTAAATTTTATTTCATCTTTTATTCAATCAATTAATTAATTTATAATATTTTCCAGTAAAATTTTATCTATCCAGTAATATAATTTCTGACTCGAGTAACTGACGCTATCTCTTTCTAATTCGCGCGTCTCAGTCTGTCTCTCTCTATTTCGTGTCTTTTCTTCGCGTTAACTTTATATTTTTCTTTAACCAATTTTCAAATTTTTCCTAATTTTACTGACATCAATTTGTTCTACTTAAATTTTAATTAATTAATTTTCCAATATTTCCTGATCACTTTTCACAGCACTTGGTTATCTTAATCTTATTAATTCTTATAGATATATATATGAAATTTTGCTTATTAATTATTACCGATTACATTATATTAAAATTTTATTTGACTTAAACTATTCTAATTTCAGGCTCCACGCCGAGAAAGTTTTTTTATTCTTTATAATTCAAAATTCTGGCCTCTCTGCCGAGAATTTTTTTTTTTCGACGGACCGTGCAATTAATTACTAAAAGAATTCTGGCTTCTGCCGAGAATTCTATTTCGTCCGGAAGGACTCAGAAATGGCGATTGCCTACGAATACAAATTCTTTATAATTACGAAATTTACTTGTTAATAAATTGTGGCTACTGCCGACAATTTATTTACCTTTCTTATTCCTTCGTGGCGTTCCTGCTTTCCCTCAGTCTTTCCACTGCCGATTTCCTTGTTCCTTCCAATCTCCCAATTCTCCTTTTTTTAATATAATTATTTGTTGTAGAATCTGTGAAAAATTCAATACAAATCAGTTCCTTTTATCTTAAATTGTATCGGCTTCCTGCCGGATACAAGAATTTCAATTTGATTTAATTAACTATAGCTTCTGGAAGGTTCCACTCTAACCTCTCCAGAGCTTATTTAATTACCTTTTGAATTGACGTATAGTTCCAGCTGGTCTTTTTGCCGGTCCGTCCGACTCTGTCCAAATTCATTTCGTGCACTCACTAATATCTAAGTCCGAGACCCTTCGGCTATTTTCGAAAATTTTCCCACCCTTCTAAGTTCCTAAGTAGAGAGGGAGGCTGAGTCTCCAAAATTGGCGTTTTCCGGGGACCAGTCGATAAACTAGATTACGGGGTTAATCGATTTTCGATAACTAACCAACCGCGGGGAATTCCAGAACAATTTAAATTTAAATTATTTGAATAAGTTTAATTTCACCCCGTTACACTCCCCCCTGCCAGACTGTCACCCGGGTTCGCCGATTTTGTAGCCTCATCCTCCAGGATAGAGGTTGTTATCCGGAAGCAAACAAGTTAACTGATAATATGTTTGAAAATAGAGAATTTATTAATAAAACATGGTTTTATAAAAGTAAGTTAGGCGGGATCACCCCGGCCTAACTGCCTCTCTTCTTCGGAGTCTAGGTCCAGCTCCAACACCTCCTCGCCGTCGTTTCGGTCATCAAAAGTGGGGATTTCATCCTCCCACCCTGAGTCAATAGACCGGCGTTCCCAGTTGTCCGGTAAATCCCCGTATACCCAATCCATGTCCTTCAACTCCGGACCATTCTTACTTCCCTTCTTTTTTTTCTTTTTCTTCTTTTTACCAGACGCTGAAGCCTGAGGACCTGCTGCCGAGGCGATAGGTAATTGATGACCTGAACGCCTGGCTGGTACCTCAACTGCTGGTTCCCTTGCTCTTGCCTCGTCCATCAGTTCCAGTGGTTGAATTTGGCAGGCTGACGATGGACCAGGGACAGCTTCCTTTACTCCTGATGTTGAGGAGGTAGAGATAGTGTGAGTTGGAGCTGCCACCTCCATTGGCTCGTCTTCTTCGAATCTCAGAGTTGGCCGTCCCTGGCCACACCAGCGTTGGTATTCTGTGTACGGTGTTATGTGACGCCATAGCTTCTGCTCCGCCCCAGGATTCTGTAACTCCTCTTGTCCGGTACACAACCTCTCCAATTTTGCCTGACGCTGTCGCTTGCGCTTTTCATTGGCCTTCGCCCTACGTTCAGCTTTACTGAGGCCACTAGCTGTAGGTGTTGAAAACGTAGGGCGCGTCAGAGGGATCGGCCTTGCTGTTGTCCCAGAACTGGTTGTAATGGTAGCCGGAGGGGCTACCATGCGCTGCGGCGGTGCCATGGTGGTGGTGATGGTATTCACCAGAGTCCTCATCACGACGGTAATTATTGCCGGAGCCTGAATTCCGCCTGCTCGAGCTTCTGCCGGGCGGCTATGGCATGGTAGTGTGCCTTCCCCCACTCTCGGTCCTAATCGATGAAAAACCGATTGGCGTAGGCTCACTGGTTCCTCCTCGTATCTGCCGGCTCGATAGAGACTCGAGCGGCCACATGGACATCTCGAAACCCGGACCCCTCGACTGATAGAGGCGGCTGCCTGCCGGCCCCTTGAGGCGGGATCCCCCTGGCCTCGGTTAAACCACCGTCCTCTCTGATACATCTGTAATAAAAATTCTATTAGTATATTTCATTTTAATCAGTTAACTTAATTTTATTTCGTCTTCTTCTACGTGGTAATTTTAAATCAGGGGTATAATGGTTTCCTAATAATTTACCCGAACTACTACGGAGTTCTACCACTAACGGACTTATTATTTTACTTATAATAGCTGGACCCAAATATTTCATACCCAGACTCGCGCTATATTTTTGACTTTTATTACTCAATTTTCTATTCGGATAAAAGACTTCGTCCCCCACTTTTACTTCCGGAATAAAATTATTTCCACCTTGATAATTTTCATGTCTTTCGTTTTCCTTAGGCATGACTGCTTCAATTTTATGTCTTAGTTCATCTAGACGTTGGATACGTAATTTCCACTCATCATTTTCAGTTGTCATGTCGTCCAACTCGAGGTCAGTTGTTTTACCAGACAACCGTGGTTCTTGACCATGTACCAAAAAGTATGGTGACAATTTTAATGAGGCGTGGTATGAGCTGTTATACGCTAGTTGAAATTCTCCGAGATGCTCATCCCATCTGGACCGATCTTTGTCAATGTATGAACGAATGATTGGCTTTATGGTGCGATTGATAATCTCCACCGGATTTGCTTGAGGGTGTGCGACAGCAATAGGAGTATGTTTAACTCCCACGGTGTTTAAATATTCTTTTAAGGTCTCGTTTACAAACTCCCGGCCGTTGTCTGTCACCAGAAACAGCGGGTATGACCTCAATGAGAACGTACGACGGAGTGAATCAACAACTGAAGATCGAGTGTGACGTCGAAGTGGATAGAGTTCTATAAATCTTGTATATAAATCCTGGAAAACCAGAATATATTGATTTCCTTTCCGAGATCTTGTAAAAGGTCCAGTGACATCTGCAGCGACTATTGCCCATGGCTTGATAGGTTGTCTCGTTTGGAACGGAGCTTTTGACGATGATTGTTTATATTTGGCCTTCTTGCAGATTTCACATTGTCCCACATAACTATCGACATCTTGATACATTCCTGGCCAATAATAACGAGTTTTAATTCGCTCATACATCCTTTCTCTCCCGAGATGCGCAGCATCTGGGTCCTCATGATTCTTCTTCAATACTTCTTGAATTTCTGGATCTCTCAAGACTCGTTTCCAAGCGTTCTCGTCACCTACTATTGCCTTTAAGTTGTCAGGACGATAATATTCCAACCGATCATCAACTATTCTCCACTCTGGAAAATTATTTGGATTTTTACGAACGTTATTGAATTTTATTTCATACCAATTTGCCACCTGGAGATGAAGATGGCGGACACCTTCTAGCCGATCTTTCACCTCCAACCAGTCTTCAGATCCTTGATCCTCGTACATTCTGGATATAGCGTCTGGACCCTCATTTTCAGTACCACGGCGATGTTCTATGGTAATCTGATGAGATAGTAGTTCTACTGCCCAGCGTGCTAATCTGCCATTTGGATCACGAAGTGAATGAAGCCATTTTAAAGACGCATGGTCTGTCACCACTGTAAATGGAGCACCTTCTAAATAGCATCGTAATTTTCTAACAGCCCATACCACGGCTAAGCACTCCTTTTCTGTTGTTGTATAACGGGTTTCAGCGCCTCGAAGTTGACGACTCAGACAAATGATGAGATACTCTTTCCCAGTCTCGAAATCTCGCTGAACCAGAAATGCCCCTATTCCAGTATCGCAAGCATCAGTGTATAGATAGTATGGGAGTCCCACCTTAGGTATAGCAAGTGGTTGTGCATCAATTAAAGCTTGCTTTAATTTTTGAAACGACTCTTCTTCTTGCTGCTCCCATTTCCACTCAGTATTCACCCCGGTTAATTTATATAACGGGCCCTGAGCTTTAGCTACATCGTGGAGATGACGATGATACCAATTTACTAAGCCGAGGAAACTCCGAAGTTGTTTCCGGTTCGTTGGACGTGGATAATTTACAATTGGTGCTATCTTTTCTGGATCAGGATGTAGGCCTGTTTGGTTGACAATGAATCCCAAAAATTTTACTTCCGGGCGACAGAATTTACATTTCGCCGGATTAATCAGCAGACCTGCTTCTCGGAAAATTTTGAATACCAGTTTTAAAATTTGTTTGTGTTCTTCTAGAGTCTCACTGATGACAATCCAGTCGTCCAAATACGCAAATACTTTTTCTGACCAACTCATTGGTAAATTTTCATCGACAAGCTTCTTGTGTAATCTATCCTTCAGCTCATCCATAGCTTTCTGGAATGTACTGGGAGCCCTAACTAGACCATAGGGCATTCGCAGCCACTCGTACTGCCCTCGTCCCACAGAAAAAGCGGTGAGAGGAATCGACGCAGGAGACATACGAATTTGGTGAAATGCTTCCTTTAAATCCATTGTACTGATCCATATTACCCCGTGTAAGGCACTTAGAATTCTGAGCATGTTAGGTAACGGATGAGCTGGCGGTATAGTTCACTTGTTGATTGGCCGATAATCTACGCAAAATCGCCATTTATTATTTGGTTTTGATACCATCACTGGCGAACAAGACCAGACACTGTAACTAGGTCAAATGAATTTTTACTCCAGGAGTTCATCAATTAACAGTTAAATTTAAATTATATATATAATATACAAAAAAAAATGACTTTTTGGCGCAAAAAAAATTTTCTACTATAAAATGAAAAAAAAAAAAAAAAAAATCTTTTAGGACTCGAAAAATTTTATGGCGCCAAGAAATATTCTCTCGCCGCGAAACATTTTTTCTTGGCTAAAGAAAGCTTTTTCTCGCTCCGAGGAAATTTTAATTTTGAATTTTTGAAGCATAAAATATCTTAGGGAAAATAGAAATTATTCACGCCAAAAAATCATTTCTTTCTGTGTAATTTTTGATGTAAGATTCAGACAATCACGTCATAACTGTAGTTTGCTCGTTAATATTATTAATATAATTTCGTAATGATACACTGTCAAAAAACAAGAATGAATTCGGATTTAATGTTAATCCGAATTCACTCTGCCACTCGGAGTTCCGGAGGTTCAAAAGAAATCACTCCGTATGCGGAGTGAATTAAAAGTTTTTTTGAACTATTAAACTGTGTGTTTGCGAGAGCGTGTGTGCGCAAATATGCGCGTGGTTTCAGATCTGTGTGTGTGTGTGTGATTATGTGCGTGTGTGTAAATGTATGCGTTCCTGTGTTCATATGTGTGTCTGCGAGAGCATGTTTGTACCAATTTGTGCGTGCGTGTTTTCGGATCTGTGTGTGTGTGTGTGTGTGTGTGTGTGTGTGTGTGTGTGTGTGTGTGTGTGTGTGTGATTATGTATGTGATTGTAAATGTATGCGTTCCTGTGTTCGGATGTGTGTGTGCGAGAGCATGTTTGTACCAATTTTTGCGTGCGTGTTTTCGGATCGGTGTGTGCGTGTGTGTGTGATTATGTGCGTGTGTGTGTGTAATTATGTGCGTGCGTGTTTACGGATCTGTGGGTGTGGTTGTGTGTGTGTGTGTGTGTGTGTCTGTGTGTGTGATTAATTCTGGAACTTAGAAAAATTTCGGTTCTGAAATCGTGCAAGGTCAAAAATCGATTGAATCGTGGACTTAAGGTAAATGTCTCAATACCGGAACGACGAAGGGTATATGACTGATTTGTATCGTTTTAAAAATATTCAAATAAATTATAATCCACAATGATTTATTACATCATATAGAATAGCCATTTACCGATTTAAAAAAATTCAAATAAGGTCATTTTTCTTAAATTTAAAAAAAAAAAAATTTTTTTCTATGACACCTAAAAGACCCAATGACGGAACGCTGAAATAGCCTTGTCCTAATACGGGAATTCGGTTGTCCTAATACCAGAACAGTTAATTAAACGAGTTATTTTTCGCATTTATTCGTGGTAAAAATATTAATTATTATTAAATAATATTAACGTAAAACGAGTATGAATGTAGCAGACATCAGAGAACTTTAAAATTATAAATAAATAAGATAAATAATTAAAATAATAATATTTACAGAAAAAGCACTATTAATTTCAAAATTTTTTGAATTTGCATTTTTTTAAATTTTATATTATTAATTATTTACTCGATTTGTTAAGAATTTTAAATCTGTCTGATGTCTGCTATATCACACCCATAATGTAAAATGTATTTAAAAATTTTAAAATAATTGAATATTAAATGAAAATAAATATTTTGAACTAAAGAAGAGAAACAAAATAAATTATTTGAGGTTATACTAGAAAAATAATTTAAAAAAAACTAAGAACAAAAATTTATTCTTAAATTAGAGTTTATCTATACTTAATCTATTTTTTATAACAATTATACATACCGCATTAAATATTAGGGCTCAGGTAATAATTAATATTGTACTTGATTTAGCCAGTCAATTAAACTCACCGTTAATGTCTATCGATAACATTCATATCATTGGCTGTTCCGGTACTGGGCACGGGTTCATTTTGGTGTACCAATAGACGAACAGTAAAATTAATATAATCATACTATTTTTTTTATATTTTTAATATGTTTCCTTGAATTTTATGTCATTCAAGATGAATAAAAAAAAAAAAATTATTGAAAAGTGATTCTATGCATTTTCTATAAGCTTAAGACCATTGACTGATTTCTTAGCAAAACCATTAAGAGACGTGAAAAAGTCATGAATCCGAGACTATTGCTCGAATTAACATTTTTTTTTTCATATTGTTCCGTCGCAACCTTGCCCATATGATTTATTTTAAAACCTTATTTTTATATTCATTCATTTACATATTTTTAACTTTACTCATGCAAACAAAATTTATTATATTTAAGAAAAAATGATAGTTTATTACTCTGGTTAATATTTTTAATCTTACTAAGTTATATTTTACAACACTTTCATGTTTTGTCGCTGAAATTTCTTATCTTAAGGAAACGATTGTAAATACATTCTAAGTCGATTTTTTATATTACTAGGGCACACTTGGTAATTTCCAGCACTTAGTCCCGCATCCCAGACCTTAACATCCCAATGTTACTATTTTAAAAGTATTGTTAAAATCATCTGCTCCATAAAAATGGCTGCTGTACAGGTAATTTTTTCTTGGATAATTGCAATCCCGACTCCTTTCCAAAGTTCTCTCTACGTTAAAAATATTATGGCTCTAATCCCTTAGGCCCCTCATAAATCATAACTTCCTTGTCCTCAAGTACCCGCATTGCTCAACTCTGAACTTTCTACCTAAACTCCATCGGTCCCAGTTAAATGCCTTCCTACAAACCTAGCCAAGTACCAATGGCAAGAAACATTATCCCTCTTTCCACCTTCTTGCCCTTAGCTGCCCAATGATTTCCCGCATTTTTCCTTGGTCACTTTTCGCTACTAAAATAAATCCGCCTCCAAAAAACTTGAATTATCTTTAAATAAAATTTTTTGTATCAGTAACTCACCAGACTTGTAAAGAGCAGCAAGCTCAGTTAAATAAAGTACCTAAGATCATTGTATTTTTTTTTGATTTCATTACTCGAGCCAGACTCGCATTTATTTTTTTGTATTTACTATCAATCATCTCATCAACCATTATCAAATTACTGCCATTACTGCGGTAAACTAATCGCGGTACAAAACATTGGTCCTTCGAGCTGGATAACGTGAAAATAAAGAATAATTTATTATACTGTAATTGCACAGTCGTTTCCGACTTTTACGAAAGTGCGTTTTTTCATGGTGAGAGTTTAAGTGTTAACCATACTCATCAAGTTTGTGATCATCACTTCATCAAGCAGTTACTCATCTCAAAAGTGAAAGTTTTGTATGCAATAAATTATTTCGCATATTTTATTTCGAGCAACAGACCTTGTAATCGAGATTTTATCATCAGCAGATTTACGGCAGAGTTAACCTCATCCAAGGGACAGTGAGCAACCGGCCTGAAGTCCATAATCATCAGCTTTTACAATCATCATCGGATTTTCAACGCCATTGTGACGCATTGTCATAAATCAACTTCTGAACTATCGACAAGTAAGTCAGATGAATCACCAATATTTCCTACCATTAGTGTATTTTCCATACCATTCATATTTTGCTTCCTGCAATCGCGAGAATTTACATTTGTGCTCTGCTTTCGATCTTTTTTATCATTTATTTGTATTTATTACTGATCAAACATGGCTGAAGCACAAATCAAGGCTTTAAAATGTAAGCGAGGTGCAGCAAAGCATTTATTAACTATGTTCGAAAATTTCTTAAAACGGTTTAATCCGGAGAAAGACTTTCCAGTCTTAAATAAAAGGTTCTCTGAATTAGAGAAAACCCGCGAAATCTTTCTAGAATACCAAAATGAATTAGAATTATTAGAAGGTGGAGAGGACGAAGGAAAACTGGCCGAAGTTCATCAGCATAAAGTTCAATGCGAGGAAGCCTATTTCGAAGCATACAAGATCGCGCATAAGCATTTGTTTCCAGAACCTAGAAGTTCTGCTCCAACCGCATCCTCCATTCCGAAAATTTCTATTTTTAATCCACCAATTATATCTGCTAATTTAAATCAATTGCCAGCAAATATCAATCCTGGATCACCGGGTGATCACGAACAAATTTCAATGCAATCTCAGACGCGTGAATTAACTTCTCCGGGCATTCATGAACAAATCGCACATCAAAATCAAGCGTGTGAATCCTTTCCTCTGCCCGCTACTGAGCAACTTTCACATCACAATCAAACACGCGAATCATCTGCTCCGCATTCAGACCACTCCGTCATCGCCACACCAAGTTATTATAACCCCAACTACTTCGGTTTGCCTTCTGTGGAAGTGCCTAAATTCGGTGGGGCCTTCGACGAATGGATAGGTTTTCATGATTTATTTGAATCCTTTATCCATGGAGATAGAAATATTCCCCCGATTCCTAAATTGTATCATTTAAAAAGCTGTTTAGTAGGAGAAGCGGCTAGTGTAATCTCTTCCATTGAAGCCTCACCTCAAAATTATGAGCTAGTTTGGAATTTACTAAAAGATCGTTATGATAACAGAAAGCTAATGCGGGAAAAATATATTCAAGCAATACTGGATATTTCTCAAATATCAAAAGAGTTTCCAACGCAAGCTTTCGTGGATCATTTACTAAAAAATTTGCGTGCTCTCAAAACTTTAGGAGAGCCGATTGATGGGTGGAACTCCATTCTGGTGGTTATTCTTCGTAATAAATTACCAAATTCGCTTCGTGATCGATGGGAGGAACATAGCAATAGCTATCCTAATCCCACCATCGATCAATTTATTGCTTTTTTAGCACGGCGTGCTCAATTCGAAGCCACGCGTGCTCAGGCATATAGTTGGAAGCCAGACAGCCAAAAATCTAACTCTCGAGCTCCGTCAGAGCCAAAACAAGCTTTCGCGTTAGAGGTATCTCCTGGCCGTTGTCTTCACTGTTTAGACGATAATCATTACATTAATTTCTGCGCCAAATTTACCGTTTTTACTCCATTCGCCAGATATGAATCTGCCAAAAGTAACGGTTGGTGCACTAACTGTTTGCGTAATACGCACCAATCGTCTCAATGTACTGCTAGCAAATGTCGCATCTGTGGGCAGCGTCATAATACGCTTCTGCATTTTGAAAAGCTCAACGCTTCCTCTCAAAAAAATAGCGGAAATAACTATAACAATAATAATTATAACAATGGTAACCATAACAATCATAATGATCACAATAGCATCAATAAAATTAATACAGCCAGTCAGATTGAATCAAGTGCGCAGGCGCAGACTTCTCGCGTCAACTTGCACGCGCTTGTATCCTCCGAGGGCCTACTGGCCACCGCCATAGTGGATATCGTGAATCCACAAGGAATTTCAAAGATTTTTTTTTTTGGATGTTGGCTCCCAGGCTCATTTTATGACTGAAGCTACAGCTAACTTTCTAAAGCTTGACCGAACTGAAGTTAACATATCGGTCGGTGGTGTCGACGATCTAAGTACAAATATCAAGCACGCCACTCGCGCTATCATAGCCGTCGGCTCCTATTGATCTCGCTGGGCTAGAAATACCGAAAAATATCGTTTTAGCTGATCCAGAGTTTTGTAAACTTTCCTCAGTAGATGCACTTATAGGAGTCAATCTTTTTTACAAGCTTTTAAGTGTCGGACAAATTAAATTGAAAAATCAGCCGGAGGCAATTTTGCAAAAAACTCAGCTTGGGTGGGTGGTCGCTGGTGGTTTAAATTCTTCGTTTAAGAAACCAAATTTATCATGCCATCTTATTTTCAACAACCAAGTTAATGATACTAATCTCACCCGATTTTGGGAAATAGAAGAGCTTCCCGCGGCAAAAGTTCTGTCCCCTGAAGAGCAGTTGTGTGAGGAGCATTTTCTTTGCAATACTACCAGAGAAACATGGTTCGGCTGCATTTAACAATAATGTAAACAAACTTGGTGCTCCATACCCTTCAGCCTTGCGGCGTTTTCAATCACTTGAGAAACGTTTGAAGCAAGATAAAGAAATTGGAAATGAGTACACTGCCTTTTTGCAAGAATATCTAGATTTGGGTCACATGTCGCTTGCAACCGAGTCAAATGTTGTGGACTCGGACTTTTATCTTCCTCAGCACGCTGTAGTTAAAAAAGACAGCCCGACTACCAATACTCGGGTCGTCTTTGAAGGTTCTGCTAAAACTTCTAGCGAAATATCCCTAAATGACGCTCTCATGGTCGGCCCTAAGCTGCAGGACGACTTATTTATTTTGCTTATTAGATATCGGTCTCATACTATTGTTCTTACTGCAGATATAGAGAAAATGTACCGTCAAATTCGGGTACATCCTGACGATACCAAATATCAAAAGGTATTATTTCGAGGCAATCCTTCTAAACCTATTTCTACGTACATACTTAATACCGTCACTTACGGCACAGCATGCGCTTCTCATCTTGCCATTCGTTCTCTGCAGCAGCTCGCTAGCGACGAGGGTCACGCTTATCCTCACGCTGCCGTAGCCCTAAAGCGCGATTTCTACGTTGACGACCTTCTCACTGGCACAAATACTATTCCGGAAGCCGAAGTGTTACGCGATGAGCTAAACGAAATTTTGACAGAAGGTGGCTTCAACTTACGAAAGTGGGCTTCAAATGAGCCCTCTCTCTTATATAAGTGCGACGAGCACCCAGTCATGACTCATATGTCACTTGACCCAGGCACGTCTATCAAAACTCTAGACATTCATTGGAACGCCAGAGAGGACAGCATATTCTATAGCGTAAATGTCTGTAAGCTAAAAACAGTCACTAAACGCTCTATTTTATCTCAGATAGCCAAACTGTTCGATCCTCTGGGCTTGCTAGGTCCCGTCGTATTACATGCAAAAATAATTTTGCAATCATTATGGAAAACTGGCGTGGCGTGGGACGAATCAGTTCCAGTCGACTTGCACACGTCATGGACTGCTTATGTGGAGCAGCTTCCATTAATTTCTGATCTACGTTTCGGTCGTTGCATTACCATTGCTGACTCAATTACCGTTCAAATGCATGGTTTCTGTGATGCCAGCGAAAAGGCGTACGGTGCCTGCCTTTACTTACGATCGGTGGATCAAGATGACAAGATTCACGTAAAATTAATTTTTTCTAAATCTCGAGTGGCTCCGGTAGGCTCGATTTCATTGCCTCGCCTAGAGCTTTGCGGTGCTCTTTTACTTGCTCGCTTATTCCATACAGTACAACAAGCACTCTTAATTAACATCGATGAGATTTTTTTGTGGTCTGATTCTACAATAGCCTTGCATTGGCTAAAGGCTCCCCCGCATTGCTTAAAAACATTTGTCTCAAATCGCGTTGCTGAAATTCAGAGACTAAAAAGCGCTTGCCATTGGCGTCAAGTTTACTGGCCTATAAACAGTCGTAACATTACTCGGAAAATCATATATAAATGTTTAAAATGTTTTCGAGCCAAACCTAAGCTTGCTGATTACATTATGGGCGATTTACCTTCCTATCGGGTATCCCAATCACGTCTTTTCCTGCACGTTGGAGTTGATTACTGTGGGCAGCTATATATGAAAGAACGAAGGCATCGTAATCGTCAAAAAGTCAAGGTCTATGTCGCTGTTCACGTATGTATGTCTACGAAAGCAGTTCACCTCGAATTAGTCACCGATCTTACTACGAAGACATTTTAGCCAGCCTCAAGCGCCTTTTTGCAACGCGTGGAAAGTCGACCGATATTTATTCAGACAATGGAACCAATTTTGTAGGTGCCAGTCGTGAGCTCAATGAGCTATACACTTTGCTTTATTCCTCAGAACATAAAACTCCAATGTAGCATTTTATGCATCAACGAAAGATTAATTGGCATTTTATCCCCCCCAGGGCACCTCATTTTGGAGGGCTCTGGGAGGCCGCAGTTAAATCCTTTAAAAAACATTTTATAAGAACTGTAGGAGATACTCTGTTAACCTACGATCAGTTGGAAACGTACCTAATAGAAAAAGAGGCAATACTAAATTCTCGTCCGATTTCCCCATTATCATCCGATCCTAACGACCTCCTGCTTTTAACACCTGGCCATTTCCTTATTGATGGTCCACTGACAACTTTTCCACAGGTTGATTTCACTGACACCCAGTCTAACTGGTTGTTTGCGTAGCAGCATGCTCAACAAATGAAGCAACACTTTTGGAAGCGATGGTACGAGGAGTACCTGCATCAGCTCATCATGCGTCCGTCTCATTGCCAATAATCATCCAATTTAGAAGTAGGCACGCTGGTTTTGATTTCAGAAGACCATCTGCCACCGCTTCAATTGCCCGTAGGTCGCATCATTGCAGTTCATCCCGGTCGAAACGATGTCGTACGAGCCGCGACGATCAAAACTGCAAAAGGGGAATACGAGCGCTGCACCAAGAAGCTGTGCCCGCTACTATTCGAAGACGACTCCGCAGCTGATCAAGATTAAACTAAATAGTTCAAGGAAGGGCGGCATGTTTCGTTGCAACCTTGCCCACATAATTTTTTTTAAAACCTTATTTTCACATTGATTCATTTACATATTTTTAACTTCACTCATGCAAACAAAATTTATTATATTTAAGAAAAAATGATAGTTTATTACTCTGGTTAATATTTTTAATCTTACTAAGTTATATTTTACAACACTTTCATGTTCTGTCGCTGAAATTTCTTATCTTAAGGAAACGATTGCAAATACATTTTAAGTCGATTTTTTATATTACTAGGGCACACTTGGTAATTTCCAGCACTTAGTCCCGCATCCCAGACCTTAACATCCCAATGTTACTATTTTAAAAGTATTGTTAAAATCATCTGCTCCATAAAAATGGCTGCTGTACAGGTAATTTTTTCTTGGATAATTGCAATCCCGACTCCTTTCCAAAGTTCTCTCTACGTTAAAAATATTATGGCTCTAATCCCTTAAGCCCCTCATAAATCATAACTTCCTTGTCCTCAAGTACCCGCATTGCTCAACTCTGAACTTTCTACCTAAACTCCATCGGTCCCAGTTAAATGCCCACCTACAAACCTAGCCAAGTACCAATGGCAAGAAACATTATCCCTCTTTCCACCTTCTTGCCCTTAGCTGCCCAATGATTTCCACGCATTTTTTCTTGGTAACTTTTCGCCACTAAAATAAATCCGCCTCCAAAAAACTTGAATTATCTTTAAATATAATTTTTTGTATCAGTAACTCACCAGACTTGTAAAGAGCAGCAAGCTCAGTTAAATAAAGTACCTAAGATCATTGTATTTTTTTTGGTTTTCATAACTCGAGCCAGACTCGCATTTATTTTTTTGTATTTACTATCAATCATCTCATCAACCATTATCAAATTACTGCCATTACTGCGGTAAACTAATCGCGGTACAAAACATTGGTCCTTCGAGCTGGATAACGTGAAAATAAAGAATAATTTATTTTACTGTAAATGCACAGTCGCTTCCGACGTTTACGTAAGTGCGTTTTTTCATGGTGAGAGTTTAAGTGTTAACCATACTCATCAAGTTTGTGATCATCACTTTATCAAGCAGTTACTCATCTCAAAAGTGAAAGTTTTGTATGCAATAAATTATTTTGCATATTTTATCTCGAGCATCAGCCCTTGTAATCAAGATTTTATCATCAGCAGATTTACGGCAGAGTTAACCTCATCCAAGGGACAGTGAGCAACCGACCTGAGGTCCATAATCATCAGCTTTTACAATCATCATCGGATTTTCAACGCCATTGTGACGCATTGTCATAAATCAACTTCTGAACTATCGACAAGTAAGTCAGTTGAATCACCAATATTTCCTACCATTAGTGTATTTTCCATACCATTCATATTTTGCTTCCTGCAATCGCGAGAATTTACATTTGTGCTCTGCTTTCGATCTTTTTTATCATTTATTTGTATTTATTACTGATCAAACATGGCTGAAGCACAAATTAGAGCTTTAAAATGTAAGCGAGGTGCAGCAAAGCGTTCATTAACTATGTTCGAAAATTTCTTAAAACGGTTTAATCCGGACAAAGACTTTCCAGTCTTAAATAAAAGATTCTCTGAATTAGAGAAACCCCGCGAAATCTTTCTAGAATACCAAAATGAATTAGAATTATTAGAAGGTGGAGAGGACGAAGGAAAACTGGCCGAAGTTCATCAGCATAAAGTTCAATTCGAGGAAGCCTATTTCGAATCATACAAGATCGCGCATAAGCATTTGTTTCCAGGACCTACAAGTTCTGCTCCAACCGCATCCTCCATTCCGAAAATTTCTATTTTTAATCCACTAATTATATCTGCTAATTTAAATCAATTGCCAGCAAATATCAATCCTGGTTCGCCGGGTGATCACGAACAAATTTCAATGCAATCTCAGACGCGTGAATTAACTTCTCCGGGCATTCATGAACAAATCGCACATCAAAATCAAGCGTGTGAATCCTTTCCTCTGCCCGCTACTGAGCAAATTTCACATCACAATCAAACACGCGAATCATCTGCTCCGCATTCAGACCACTCCGTCATCGCCACACCAAGTTATTATAACCCCAACTACTTCGGTTTGCCTTCTGTGGAAGTGCCTAAATTCGGTGGGGCCTTCGACGAATGGATAGGTTTTCATGATTTATTTGAATCCTTTATCCATGGAGATAAAAATATTCCCCCGATTCGTAAATTGTATCATTTAAAAAGCTGTTTGGTAGGAGAAGCGGCTAGTGTAATCTCTTCCATCGAAGCCTCAGCTCAAAATTATGAGCTGGCTTGGAATTTACTAAAAGATCGTTATGATAACAGTAAGCTAATGCGGGAAAAATATATTCAAGCAATACTGGACATTTCTCAAATATCAAAAGAGTTTTCAACGCAAGCTTTCGTGGATCATTTACAAAAAAATTTGCGTGCTCTCAAAACTTTAGGAGAGCCTATTGATGGGTGGTACTCCATTCTGGTGGTTATTCTTCGTAATAAATTAACAAATTCGCTTCGTGATCGATGGGAGGAACATAGCAATAGCTATCCTAATCCCACCATCGATCAATTCTCAGGCGTATAGTTGGAAGCCAGTCAGCCTAAAATCTCACTCTCGAGCTCCGTCACAGCCAAAACAAACTTTCGCGTTAGAGGTATCTTCTGGCCGTTGTCTTCACTGTTCAGACGATAATCATTACATTAATTCCTGCGCCAAATTTACCGTTTTAACTCCATTCGCCAGGTATGAAACTGCCAAAAGGAACGGTTGGTGGACTAACTGTTTGCGTAATACGCACCAATCGTCTCAATGTACTGCTAGCGAATGTCGCATCTGTGGCCAGCGTCATAATACGCTTCTGCATTTTGAAAAGCTCAACGCTTCCTCTCAAAAAAATAACGGAAATGACTATAACAACAATAATTATAACAATGGTAACCATAACAATCATAATAATCACAATAGCGTCAATAAAATTAATACAGCCAGTCAGAGTGAATCAAGTGCGCAGGCGCAGACTTCTCGCGTCAACTTGCACGCGCTTGTATTCTCCGATGCCCTACTGGCCACCGCCATAGTGGATATCGTGAATCCACAAGGAATTTCAAAGGCATGCAGATTTTTTTTTGGGATGCCGGTTCCCAGGCTCATTTTATTACTGAGGCTACAGCTAACTTTCGAAAGCTTGACCGAACTGAAGTTAACATATCGGTCAGTGGTGTCGACGATCTAAGTACAAATATCAAGCACGCCACTCGCGCTATCATAAAATCGCGATTCAATAAATTTTCTACAAATATTGAGTTTTTGATAATTCCGCAAATTAGCAAAGCAATGCCGTTGGCTACTATTGATCTCGCTGGGCTAGAAATACCGAAAAATATCGTTTTAGCTGATCCAGAGTTTTGTAAACCTTCCTCAGTAGATGCACTTATAGGAGTCAATTTTTTTTTACAAGCTTTTAAGTGTCGGACAAATTAAATTGAAAAATCAGCCGGAGGCAATTTTGCAAAAAACTCAGCTTGGGTGGGTGGTCGCTGGTGGTTTAAATTCTTCGTTTAAGAAACCAAATTTATCATGCCATCTTATTCTCAACAACCAAGTTAATGATACTAATCTCACCCGATTTTGGGAAATAGAAGAGCTTCCCGCGGCAAAAGTTCTGTCCCCTGAAGAGCAGTTGTGTGAGGAGCATTTTCTTCGCAATACTACCAGAGAAACATGGTTCGGCTGCCATTTAACAATAATGTAAACAAACTTGGTGCTTCATACCCTTCAGCCTTGCGGCGTTTTCAATCACTTGAGAAACGTTTGGTGCAAGATAAAGAAATTCGAAATGAGTACACTGCCTTTTTGCAAGAATATCTAGATTTGGGTTACATGTCGCTTGCAACCAAGTCAAATGTTGTGGACTCGGACTTTTATCTTCCTCACCACGCTATAGTTAAAAAAGACAGCCTGACTACCAATAGTCGGGTCGTCTTTGACGGTTTTGCTAAAACTACTAGCAGAATATCCCTAAATGACGCTCTCATGGTCGGCCCTAAGCTGCAGGACGACTTATTTATTTTGCTTATTAGATATCGGTCTCATACTATTGTTCTTACTGCAGATATAGAGAAAATGTACCGTCAAATTCGGGTACATCCTGACGATACCAAATATCAAAAAATATTATTTCGAGGCAATTCTTCTAAACCTATTTCTACGTAAATACTCAATACCGTCACTTACGGCACAGCATGCGCTTCTCATCTTGCCATTCGTTCTCTGCAGCAGCTCGCTAGCGACGAGGGTCGGGCTTATCCTCACGCTGCCGTAGCCCTAAAGCGCGATTTCTATGTTGACGACCTTCTTACTGGCACAAATACTATTCCGGAAGCCGAAGTGTTACGCTATGACCTGAACGAAATTTTGAAAAAAGGTGGCTTCAACTTACGAAAGTGGGCTTCAAATGAGCCCTCTCTCTTATATAAGTGCGACGATCACCCAGTCACGATTCATATGTGACTTGACCCAGGCACGTCTATCAAAACTCTAGGCATTCATTGGATCGCCAAAGAGGACAGCATATTCTATTATAACAGGGGTAATCTAAAATAAATTGGTTTTAATTGTAAATTGATATTTGAATTTGAATTTGATTCGACTGCGCTCTCGGCCCACGCATCTCCGTTGTCTCCACGCCGTCGATGATCGATAACCTGGGACTTTACTAATTTATCGATGCATTTGGCCGTGCGACGAATGGGTGCTTTGCGAGGGCCCCGAGTCCCGCCATTTCTAGAAATTTAAATTTGGGGAAATTTTGGACGGTACGAGCCTGACATGGGACTGAGAGTGGGGAGCTGCTGGCTTCGCGGCGCACCGAGAAGCACTCGAGCGTCACTCACTGCCTAGAGCTGCAAATAACCAGTCGTATTTTAAGCAAAATTAAAACTAAATTTTACAAAAGAAGACAACTTGATGGTGAGTCGTGAAGACCCCGCATTCGTGGAGAATCAATTAAATTACGGTGAGTCTCAGTCTGACCCCGGACTACATTGAAAATCCACGTTCAGGATCAGTCACAAATTTCGCTGAGTTTAGCAACCGCGTAATTTATTTAAAATATTAATTGGCAGCAGCAGGAGAAAGAAGATTAGAAGCCAACAGCACCCAACAGCCTTCTTTGAGAGCGGCGTCCTCCTCCCACCATATGGCGTCGTCATTTTCACCAGCGGCTGCTTCGGTAAATTTTGAAGTCTTTTGGTTTAATTAATTTGTTCAAACTTCTCTAAAAATATTTTAATGGAATAACATAAATTGTTAATTATATATATAAAAATTTACGAGATAAGATTTATTGGTTTTCGCGGCGTGGGTTCGAGAGCGTTCGGTCGCCACTTTGTATAAGTGTCTGGGTTTGTTTTACTAGGTAGCGTCATAATTAAAATTTTCTCAGTTGAGTCTAGCGACCACTGATTAAATAATTGATAATTAACATTTAAGTTTAGCAAACTCTAGTCGGTATTTTTCTAGAGGTACTGAGTCCCAAAGACCGTTCTCTAGGAGGTGCCAGAGATTTAGTTTGAAAGTGACCGTGGTGCTGAGTCTCACCGACCGCATCACTGGAAACTTTATTAAATAAAATTTAATTAAAATAAAATTTAGGCTAAAAGACAACCCAGAACTTAAGACGTTATTTAAGAACTTGAAGTTGTGGATAGACTGTGTGTGAATATGAGTTAATTTATTTATTGCCTCGCCAGCAAAATTATTGTGTATTAAGGAGAAAATTATTTGTTATTATGAATTAAGGAAATTTTGTATTAAATTTAAACACAGTTTAAAATACGTAAATATTGTCGGGAATTTGAAAATTTTATATTAACCAAATAGATATATCCGTTGCCAAAGAGATATTGTAAATAAATTTTGAATATTTTATTAAAATCATATTTATTAAAATAATTATTCTCAATCGATTAGTGACGCTGATTCTCACCGACCGCTCATTAAGGGGTTGATAAAAACCTAACTCTGCAGCTGTGTAGTCCAGTCACGATAAGGAAATTTTCGAATTCGTCCTTGAGATTTTCATTCCTCTCTGCTTTGTTTGCCTTGCACACGATACTGAGAGATCGTGCAACTTACTCTCAGTGGCGCCCTTAGAATTTTTTAATTCAAAAGGTGTCCAAATCGTGACCTCGTAAGCCTCGTCGTCAAGACCACGGAAGACGAGGGGTACCCGGTTATACTATAGCGTAAATGTCTGTAAGCTAAAAACAGTCACTAAACGCTCCATTTTATCTCAGATAGCCAAACTGTTCGATCCTTTGGGCTTGCTAGGTCCCGTCATATTACATGCAAAAATAATTATGCAATCCTTATGGAAAACTGGTGTGGCGTGGGACGAATCAGTTCCAGTCGACTTGCACACGTCATAGACTGCTTATGTGGAGCAGCTTCCATTAATTTCTGATCTACGTTTCGGTCGTTGCATTACCATTGCTGACTCAATTAACGTTCTAATGCATGGTTTCTGTGATGCCAGCGAAAAGGCGTACGGTGCCTGCCTTTACTTACGATCGGTGGATCAAGATGACAAGATTCACGTAAAATTAATTTGTTCTAAATCTCGAGTGGCTCCGGTTAGCTCGATTTCATTGCCTCGCCTAGAGCTTTGCGGTGCTCTTTTACATGCTCGCTTATTCCTTATAGTACAACAAGCACTCTTAATTAACATCGATGAGATTTTTTTGTGGTCTGATTCTACAATAGCCTTGCATTGGCTAAAGGCTCCCCCGCATTGCTTAAAAACATTTGTCTCAAATCGCGTTGCTGAAATTCAGAGACTAACAACCGCTTGCCATTGGCGTCATGTTGCCCCACTTGATAACCCTGCGGATCTTGTATCTCGCGGCCAACTTCCATCTGAATTCGTCTAAGGAGAGATCTTGCAACGAGGTCCTTCCTGGCTTTGGATTGTGGCCTAAGACTATTTTAGCTCATATCGATCTGCCTGACTTAAAACCTGATATCTCCATCACCACTTGCATGAAGCTAGAATTACGCGGTCATAATTTGATTGAGCGATACGAATCATTTGAAAAGCCAACTCGCCTCGTCGTTCACCTTCTTTGCTTTATTTATAACTTAAGATGCAAGGAGCTTCCGCGTATCCGCGACCACTTAACTCCTGTAGAAATAAAGGCTGCCCTCGATACCATAGTCAAAATGGTCCAGATGGCTTTTTTTGCTACCGAAATAAATTGTTTGAAGAAGGGTATTCCTATCCGCGATGGTAGTAAATTAATTCCCTTAAATCCCTTCCTTGACTCCAATGGCCTTCTACGGGTAGGCGGCAGACTTGCTTTATCGGAGTTACCTGAGGGGCAGCGTCATCCAATGGTACTTCCCAGTGATCACCACATCGCACGCACTATCATACGCGAAGAACACGTACGCCTAAATCACGCCGGGACTCGAACTACTTTGTACTCTTTGCGCCAAGTTTATTGGCCTCTAAACAGTCGTAACATTACTCGGAAAATCATGTATAAATGTTTAAAATGTTTTCGAGCCAAACCTAAGCTCGCTGGTCACATTATGGGCGATTTACCTTTCTATGGGTTATCCCAATCACGTCCTTTCCTGCACGTTGGAGTTGATTACTGTGGGCCGCTATATATGGAAGAACGAAGGCATCGTAATCGTCAAAAACTCAAGGTCTATGTCGCTGTTTATGTATGTATGTCTACGAAAGCGGTTCACCTCGAATTAGTCAACGATCTTACTACGGAGGCATTTATAGCCAGCCTCAAGCGCCTTTTTGCAAGGCGTGGAAAGTCTACCGATATTTATTCAGAGAATGGTACCAATTTTGTAGGTGCCAGTCGTGAGCTCAATGAGCTATACGCTTTGCTTCATTCCTCAGAACATAAAACTCCAATTCAGCATTTTATTTATTTATTTATTTATTTATTGATAATTTTTCGACCCTGGAATCGAGATTCCCTAAGAGCCGCAATGTACAAAAGTATTACAAAGTATAGTATAATAATAATATTTATATATATATATAGTAAGTAAAAAATTTAGTAAATTAATGAATTTAATTAATTAAACTAATAATATAAATAGTTCGGTAGCTAAGTCGGTACACTCCAATTATATAATAATAGTATAAAATACATATTTAATTGATAACACCACAATGATCAATAATTATACATTCATAGAGTAGACCTAATTTACATCTTTCTGTAGAAAATAATTATAACACTCTGATCTTAATTCTTTATAAGTTGTGATTGATACAATAGATGAGGGTAGATCATTCCATATTCGAATAGCAGACCATAAAAATGAATGTTCGTAAGTATATGTACGACAGGTTGGTTGAGACAGGACATGAATTTGACGATGTGCACGAGCACGCACAGTACTCAAGATATAGAAGTTCTTCCGCAGTATTTTATCACAATTTAATCGTAAGATTTTATATATCATGCATGCTAAAAAGAACTCACGCCTATTGTACAGTTTCAACTCACCTAGTCTTATTCTATACGGACTAATATGCTCATATCTGCGGACATGGAAAATATATCTAATGCAAGCATTCATTTTTCTTTGTAGCATTGTATTCCTTGTACCAGACATATTTGTGTACACTGCAGCACAATAATCAAATACCGGAAAGATAAGTGCTCGTACAAGATTCCTACGTATAATCATATTAAAAATATTGTTATTCATTTTTAGTCTTGCTAAACAACTCATTGCACGCTTACAAACTGATCCAATTTGTTTATCCCAAGATAATACATTATCTAATATAATACCTAGATATTTTAACGATGTAACATATTCTATAATGTCACTATTTACAACTATTCTAGGCGCATTTACACATATTTCATTACTGACATGCTGAGGTGATCCAAAAATTAAAGCTCGTGTTTTTCCAGAATTTAGCCTAATCAAATTTCTCTCACACCAAGCAACAATATTATAAATAATTCTATTTAGGCTATCAATACAAATCTGTCACCGCGACATAGAACACTTTTGGTAGATGACCAAATCATCCGCATAAAATAGATAATTACACGTAATGATTTGACCTAAGTCTGAAACAAATAATGCATATAATAACGGCCCTAACACACTTCCCTGAGGTACACCACTAGACACTTTTCTCCATGCTGACTGAACACTTTCAGAGTTAACTGACTGACTTCTACCTGTTAGGTATGAGTGAAACCATTGTAGCACTTCTGTTGAAAAGTTCATACCATTAAGCTTCTTCGTTAGCAACAGATGATTTACTGAATCAAAGGCTTTTGAAAAATCGAAGAATACAGCAACCGTCACTATATATTCTTCAATACCAAGCCGAACGTCATCACATAATCGCAAGATAGCAGTTTGAGTTCCTGCACCCTCCTGGAAACCAGTTTGAAATCTGTCCATTAATTCATGTTCCAAGACAAATTTTACAATTTGCTCATGAACACAATGTTCAAAGGCTTTAGATAATGAACACCAAATGGCAATCGGCCTATAATCACTATATTCTTGCGGCGATTTTATCTTTGGCAAAGCCTTGATGTAAGACTTCTTCCATTGTGTAGGAAATATCATCGATGTCAAAGATGAATTAAACAAATTAGTGATTTCTACTAGATAATATTTCAGTATGACCTTGTAATATCTTATTGATATACCATCAGGCCCAATAGCACAGGAAGTTATTCTGATAATGTTTTTTTTACAGTTTTAGCCGAGATGTTTTGAAAGCAGAATTGATCAGGTCTCCCACTATTATTTATACATGCTAGCTTCAACTTGTCATCGTCAGAGATCGCATTACAAACTGAGACAAAATATTCATTGAGTCCGTCAATATCAAGATCTTGGGAGCAGGCATTTAAATTTACCTTTAATAAACCAAGTCGTCGAAAATTATTCCAAATAACTCTCGAGTTTCGAACTCTCTCAAATCTATCTTGAAAAAAATCCTTCTTTGCTATAGTAATACGATGTTTGAATAGACGACGGACATTGCAGTACTCAGTATAAGCGAAGCCAGTTCTTCTGAAAATACGATATAAGCGGTTACGTCTCCGTTGTAGTTCTCGTATATCATAATTTATCCATGGAGCAGGAGGCCTAGAAACTTTTATAGTCCTTTCTGGTGCTATAGCATTAATAGTGTCAAGAATATTATTATTTAAAATATGAAGAAATTCGTTTGGTTCGAGATCTTCATTTATGTTATGATTACCATATAAATGAATTCTTGATTCAACAGCTTCATCCGAGATCCTATTCCAATCGCGATATTTAATTGTTCTTGCAGGTTGCCTATCTACTTCAAAGTCTAACGTCAAATTAATAAGGTCATGTGCAGAGAGAAATGGTACGAGGGATTGACTATAAGCCTTTAAATTAAGAGAACTATTAATAATGAAATGATCAAGCCAAGTATGTGATGTAGCAGTGTGATGTGTAGCATTAAATTGTACTATATGCAAGTCATGACTGGTACAAAAGTCTTGAAGATATATTGATTCTCGAATATTGCTCATTAAATTAATATTTAAATCGCCAGTTATAACTATATTACTATATAATGGCAACAAATCAATGAAATCCTCTTCAAATTGATCTAACAACGCTGATTTCGGAGGTCTGTATATGACCGAAAAGAAAATCTTAGCTTTATTTGATAACAAAATTTCTGCCATTAAGTATTCCGGACATACTTCACTGTAGTTTGAGCATGATAACACTCGTGATGATAAAGTATCTCTAACATAAATTGCAACACCTCCTCCGTGACGACATGAGCGATCATTTCTATGAAAGTGAAAGCCGGGCAAGTGAATTTGACTATCAACAACATTAAATGTAAGCCATGTTTCTGAGACAGCAATGATATCAAAGACAGTAACTCTAAAATATTCAAGAAATTCATCAATATGAGATAGTAGCGATTGAGAATTGAGATGACAAATTTGAATAACTTTGGAAGAGGTTGGCCTTAAAACTTGAATGGAGTCTACCTGTAAATATTAGTCAGACAAACCAGGAATACTTTCCAAATTCGTTGAGGGTAGTATTTTAATAGGCTCTGAATCATCTTGAAGTCTAATGTAAACTGCACCTCCTGAGATCCAAGTTCTTCTTTTAAGTCGTGGATAATTCTTCGTTAATTTCTGCTTTAACTTATATAACGCAGGCGGGTATCTTCTGTTGACATAAATCGGTGCTCTAGGCGCCGAATTTATGAGCATATTTGCTGTTAGATTTTGTTTTTGTTTTTTTCCATTAATAAAATTATTAACAGTTTGCGAAGTTTTGCATTTTACAAAAATATCTCGACGTATACGCTCATTTCTTTTCTTTCCAATACGTTCAGCAGAGATAAGTTCTTCCAAACCTACATTATTTACTTCTAACAGTTCACCCAACCTTTCAACAGTTACGATTAAATTTTCAGAGTCCGATTCAGGTATGCCTGAAACAACAATTTGATCACTTAAGTATTGAGATTCCATAAGCAACTGACGAGCTTCAATTTCTTCAATTGCCTTGGTATGAACAGATTTACTTATGCGCTCTTCTAGCTCACTAACAATAGCATTAGTTGCGCCTTCACCAATATAGTGGTCAACACCTGTTTCAAGCTTACTGACCATTATCTCTAATGCGGCAACAGAACCACGCAAGATGTCGAAGTCACCTGCCATTTTAGTGACTTTTGCTTTGATATCCTCTAATTTTTCACCAATCTTCACCACTTTATCTAACTTTTTATGTATTTCTTCTAAAATAGAAGAGTTGTTATCTGGACAGACTGGATATTTACTTTTAACAAAATCTTTAACTAACGATCGTGATTGTAAACAGTGTCTGACTTTGACACATACTGAATGAAATTGATGTTTACAAGGGGCTCCAGTGATAACTTGCCCTTCATTAGAGAACCCACCGGTAATTTGCCGACAGCATAATCCACACCAGTCAGACACTTTATCAGTCATGATTCCAAATGAATAATATAGATGACACTTAAATTCGTAACTGATTCGACCTTGTAGAACACACTCGTATCTATATAAATTGTAACTTATGATTGTAAATCAAGAAACGAAATTTTTAGTTCAATGTAAAAAACTATTTAACAAACAATTGATACTAATTTGTAGTTAAAACTGATCAGTAAAACTAGCTCTATAAATTGAGTGCAAAACAGAAATTTTTGCGAATCAAATCTATAGGCAAATATATGATAAATGAAGAGCTTCAAAAACCACGCCACACTGATTACTATACTATATTATACTTCATTTTATGCATCAACAAAAGATTAATTGGCATTTTATCCCCCACAAGGTACCTCATTTTGGAGGGCTCTGGGAGGCCGCAGTTAAATCCTTTAAAAAACATTTTATAAGAACTGTAGGAGATACTCTGTTAACCTACGATCAGTTGGAAACGTACCTAATAGAAAAAGAGGCAATACTAAATTCTCGTCCGATTTCCCCATTATCATCCGATCCTAACGACCTCCTGCCTTTAACACCTGGCCATTTCCTTATTAGTCGTCCACCTACAACTTTTCCACAGGTTGATTTCACTGACACCCAGTCTAACCGGTTGTCTGCGTGGCAGCATGCTTAACAAATGAAGCAACACTTTTGGAAGCGATGGTACAAGGAGCATCTGCATCAGCTCATCATGCGTCCGTCTCATTATCAAAAATCATCCAATTTAGAAGTAAGCACGTTGGTTTTGATTTCAGAAGACCATCTGCCACCGCTTCAATGGCCCGTAGGTCGCATTATTGCAGTTCATCCCGGTCGAGACGGTGTCGTACGAGCCGCGACGATAAAAACTGCCAAAGGGGAATGCGAGCGCTGCATCAAGAAGCTGTGCCCGCTACCATTCGAAGACAAATCCGCAGCTCACCCAGATTGAACTAAATAGTTCAAGGGGGGCGGCATGTTTCGTCGCAACCTTGCCCATATAATTTATTTTAAAACCTTATTTTTATATTGATTCATTTACATATTTTTAACTTTACTCATGCAAACAAAATTTATTATATTTAAGAAAAAATGATAGTTTATTACTCTGGTTAATATTTTTAATCTTACTAAGTTATATTTTACAACACTTCCATGTTTTGTCACTGAAATTTCTTATCGTAAGGAAACGATTGCGAATACATTTTAAGCTGATTTTTTATATAACTAAGGCACACTTGGGAATTTTCAAGCACTTAGTCCTGCTTCCCAGACCTTAACATCCCAATGTTACTATTTTAAAAGTATTTTTAAAAGCATCTGCTCCATAAAAATGGCTGCTGTACAGGTAATTTTTTCTTGGATAATTGCAATCCCGTTTCCTTTCCAAAGTTCTCTCTACGGTCAAAATATTATGGCTCTAATCCCTTAAGGCCCTCATAAATCATAACTTCCTTGTCCTCAAGTACCCGCATTGCTCAACTCTGACCTTTCTACCTAAACTCCATCGGTCCCAGTTAAATGCCTACCTACAAACCTAGCCAAGTACCAATGGCAAGACACATTATCCCTCTTTTCACCTTCTTGCCCTTAGCTGCCCAATGATTTCCTCGCATTTTTCCTTGGTCACTTTTCGCCACTAAAATAAATCCGCCTCCAAAAAACTTGAAATATTTTTAAATATAATTTTTTGTATCAGTAACTCACCAGACTTGTAAAGAGCAGCAAGCTCAGTTAAATAAAGTACCTAAGATCATTGTATTTTTTTTTGGTTTTCATTACTCGAGCCAGACTCGCATTTATTTTTTTGTATTTACTATAAATTATGTATTTTTTTTAGTTTTTTATTGATTTCTCAAAAACGACTCATACGATCGACTTTAAAATCTAATCAGCTCTAGAACTCAATAAAACGCGTCGATTGCTACCTCAAACATCAAAATCAGATAATTCGTTCAAGAGTTATCGCGGGAGAAAGAAATGGTGAAAAACGGTTTTTTCTAAATATTTTCAAAACGACTGACGCGATCGATTTCAAATTTTAATCAGCTCTAGAATTCAATAAAACGCGCCGATCGCCACGTCAACTATCAAAATCGATTAGATAGTTCAAAAGATATCGGCGTTGAAATGTTAAAAAAATAACATTTTATGTTATTTTTTTCGGATAAATCATAATATAACGTACTAAAATGTGCCTGAAATCATATCAACTCATCTTTTTTATGGTTTCTTTTAATCATATAATGTCATCGAACTTGGTTTTTAGTTTAAATCATATTTTCAACAAAAAAATCGATAAAACGTAGTTTTTAATATTTTTATCGGAAATTTCATATTTTATTGTTTCTTACATGAGTTAAAACTTATTTAAGTCTTGATTTTGATCCCTGACACTGATTTTTGCCTCAATACAATTATTTTACGGAACATAATCAAGAACTAAATTTCAAAAACCGCTACATTGATTGATTTTCGATCCTCAAATTTTCAAACTTCAGCATAAAAGGTAACTTGTTAGAGCTTGTAAAGATCGTACAAAAACAATTGCATGTGATAGCATTTCCGAGCTTGAAGAGCTCGAAAATATATCTACACTAATGTTTTCGAGCTTTTTGAGGTCGGAAACAGCGGGAAGTTTTGGAACTGGCCCGCAGGGTCAACCGACAGACCGATTTTTTTTATGTATCCTAAGATATACTTTGAATATATTCATGTTTTTTAATTAAGAGGGAATTTGTAAATTACATCAAATCCATAAATCGAGACTTTATCTTAGACTTAACCATGAAAAAAAAAAAATTTTTCTGTTAAATTTTGAAAGTGGTCTCTCGTGCTTTGGATGAGCCATCTTGCTCCGGTCTTCCCTACTATTTATTCCTATGCGTACACATATGTAGGCCCGCATCAAAAAACTTTATGCGAAAAAATATGTTTTAAAATATATGGATGTTACAATGTGATATGTTGTACAATATAGAAAATAGTATTTATATTTTTTTCGCATTAATATATGATAATATATAGAAAAAAAATATACATTGCTGCAATGTATTAATTATATATTTATCAATACAACATTTTTTAGGTATGCTTAACATATGGGACACTCCACGCCAAATCAATCACTTGTGAACCCGGCCACTTTAGATTTGGCTAAAAATTTTTACTCTTTTTCTACCTCATCAAAAACGTTTCTCATAATTTTTCGAAACTGTTTCACTTAATCAATAAAAAAAGCTATAAATTTTCAATAAAAGATGTTTTTTGTATTTTAAATAGCTATAACTTTTTCAAAATTTGACTGATGGAATCTTTTGATCAAAAATTTTTGTTGTTAAACGTACTTTTCGAAAAATAATACAAAAAAATTATTGCGACGTATCTTCTTTGTTTTCTTTTATAGATTTTTGAAAAAAATCAAAAATTTTTAGGTTTACCATTTTTGATTTTTTTTTATTATATAAAACTTTGACATTTCCTGCAATTGCTCAAGTCTTTTCAGAGTGATTTTTTTTTCCAAAAAATACAAAAAAATTATTCAGAAAGTTCTTCTATTTTTTGACTTGATTTAAAAAAAAAAAATTCAAATTTTTTCGACGACTACTATTTAAAATTATTGTTTTCATTGTTTTTTTTTTTTCGAAATAAAGTTATCTGAGCACTTTCGAAAATTGCCAGAATGGTGTCATAAGAAATAATGCTAGTTAAAAATGTTTTTTTTTTTTTTATTTGGAAAAGAAAATCTAATTCGAAAAAATATTACTTTGAAATGATTTGAGGATTTGCAGTAAATGTCAAGGTTTTACATAACAAGAAAAAAATCAGAAATGGTAAATATTGAAAAATTTTTGTTTTTTCTAAAAAAAAACAAAGAAGATAGGTTACAATAATTTTTTTGTATTTTTTTTCAAAATGTACATTTGCAAAAGAAAATTTTGAGAAAAAAGATCTTAATCAGTCAAATTTTGAAAAAATTATAGCTATTTATAATAAAAAAAGCAATTTTTATCAAACATTTATAATTTTTTTATTGGTTCAGTGAAAAAATTTAAAAAAATTATGAGAAACGTTTTTAACGGCGTAAAAAGACCAAAATTTTTCAGAATCCAATAAAAACTTATGGAATTCCATCAACGCATTTGTTGTACAAAATATTATAAAATCATTCTTTCACAAAATGGATATTCATAAACGTTTTAATCCTAACTTATTTACCAATGTTCACTATAGACGCCAGACGGATGTACTACTTAAGTTATTTATTAGGGCGGTTTGTATAAGTATAGATGTTTCTTAATCAAAGGTGATATTATATAAATAATGTACCCAATTTTAAATGGCTTCAAAATGTCATTACCTCTAATGTTTTATACCTGTACCTGAATAAAATGTAGTTTTTCCTAGAGAAAGCAGCAGACATACGCATGTATAATTATGTCGCCAAGTAATCCCGTTTATTATCTGCACAAATTCTTAGGATTAATATTTAAATAGGTCTAAATGAGAAGGTAATGGACGACGTATAGCATCCATTACTGATGTTTCGGTGCAAATGTCCCATTAGATCCAAACCCCCTTCCCATTCCCGGAAGTATTGCAGTCTACTTAAACATCGGTCCCTAAAATTTTATCATCATTCAGATTCAACCTCGAACCAAGTTGTTTCTGAATATAACCAAAATCTCAAACTTCAAACTTTTGTTATCGTAACATATCATTCAAGTTTATATCAAATAATCATGGGTGACATCAAGTGTATTTCTTCAAGTCCACAGTCTGCATCCAAACGGTCCGCTGATAGTTTTGATATTGAGCATGGTGCTCAATACAAAAAAATCAAAATCGAGGAATCCAGTGAAGTGACTCCGTCTAACATGTTTTTGCCGACATGTGGAATCGACGGTAATCTCATTTTTCGTCCAGTGAACGTTGAACGGGTTAAAACGACCATAACCGTCAACATAAAGACGAAAATGGTGCCCAGGAAGAAGGTGGTCCCGGTGCCTGAACCAGTCGTGGAGAAGGAGGTGGAACTGATCAAGGTTCCCAAGCGTGTGAAGCCAAATCTTCAGCATACACCATTGTGGGTGATGCCGCCAGTTTCAAAAAGCCACGAGAAGTCTGGGCTCTGTTCCGTGATGTAAAGGAACCTCATGCACTCATATAGTGCTAAATTGTAAATATCTTATATATTTTTTTTTTTACTAATGGTGATCATGTATATATTTAAAAATTCTTATTAATCAACTTAAAATAAGGACACATATACGTGCAATTATTTTTTTTTTTTTTGCTCATATTTTTTCATTATTCAAATAATTTTTATACATACTTTGACGTTTTTTTTTTTTTTGTAAATAAATAATTAAAGCGAGCATTTTCTTAAAATTATTATATTCATTAGTATATTAGCAATAAATATAAGTATCATGTTAATTTTTTTTTATTATATATATATTTTTTTTTTTAATTTTGTATATAATTTTTCGTAAATATTTTTTCTATTTTTTAATAAAAAATTTATTTATTCCAAAAAAATTTTTTTAATTTAAAAATATTTAAGATTTCCCGAATCTCAGTGCTCTCAAATAATATTAATTAGTCTCTTTAAGAATAATAATTTCAGTTAAATTTATTATTTAATTTTAATTAGTTTTAATTAATATTAATTTATTTTTGAATAATTTTAATTTACTACATTTAAGTTATACTATTATTATTAAGATCAAGACTGAATACCGTCGGAAATTGGGGTTGAAGGTAATTATAGAATACTTATATTTATTTCATTTTACAGTATATTTAGGAGAACAAAATGAGGTACTTTCAAAATTTTATTAAAAAAAAATTTTTTATTCTAAATGGTTTTTAAACATTCAAAAATAACTTTTGTCAATATAATTAAATGTTATTTAAATTTTTTTTTTGTCAAACTTTTTTAAAAATTAAATGTCAGAAAAAAATTTGACCGGGTGTAGATTTTCTTTAAAAAATTTCGTGTTTATTCAATGAACAGAATCAATAAGTTCGCGAGTTAATAATCGATTTGTCCAATTAAATTTTCATAGTATCAATCAAAACAAGCAAAATATTCTAGAGTGAATTTTTGAGTTAAAATTTTAATAAACAGTTAAATATAAATTATATATAATATACGAAAAAAAATGACTTTTTGGCACAAAAAAAAAATTCTACTATAAAATGAAAAAAAAAACGAAAAATCTTTTAGGACTCGAAAAACGGTTTCGCGCCAAGAAATATTCTCTCGCCGCGAATAATTTTTTCTTAACTAAAGAAAACTTTTTCTCGCCCCAAGGAAATTTTGATTTGAAATTTTTAATGCATAAAATGTCTTAGGGCAAATAGAAATTATTCACGCCAAAAAAAATCATTTCTTTCGGTGTAATTTTTGATGTCATATTCAGACAATCACGTCATAACTGCAGGTCGCTCGTTAATATTATTAATATACTTCTGTAATGATACACTGTCAAAAAACAAGAATGAAGTCGGATTTAATGTTAATCCGAATTCACTCTGCCACTCGGAGTTCCGGAGTTTTAAAAGAAATCACTCCGTATGCGGAGTGAATTAAAAGTTTTTTTAAACTATTACGCTGTGTGTGTGCGAGTGCGTGTGTGCGCAAATATTCACGTGGTTTCGGATCTGTGTGTGTGTGTTAATATGTGTGTGTCTGTAAATATATGAGTTCGTGTGTTCGGATGTGTGTGTGCGAGAGCATGTTTGTACCAATTTGTGCGTGCGTGTTTTTGGATCTGTGTGTGTGTGTGTGTGTGTGATTATGTGCGTGTATGTGAATGTATGCGTTCCTGTGTTCATATGTGTGTCTTCGAGAGCATATTTGTACCAATTTGTGCGTGCGTGTTTTCGGATCTGTGTGGTGAAAATATTCATTATTATCAAATAATATTAATGTAAAACGAGTATGAACGTAGCCAACATCAGAGAACTATAAAATAATGAATAAATAAGATAAATGATTAAAAAAATAATATTTACAGAAAAAGCACTATTAATTTCAAAATTTTCTGAATTTGCATTTTTTAAAATTTTGTATTATTAATTATTTACTCGATTTATTGAGAATTTCAAATTTGTCTGATGTCTGCTATATCACACCCATAATGTAAAATGTATTTAAAATTTTAAAATGATTGACTATTAAATGAAAATAAATATTTTGAACTAAAGAATAGAAACAAAATGAATCATTTGAGGTTATACTAGAAAAATAATTAGAAAAAAAAACTGAGAACAAAAATTTATTCTTTATGATTTAAATTAGAGTTTATCTATACTTAATCTATTTTTCATAACAATTATACATACTGCATTAAATATTAGGGCTCCAGTAATAATAAATATTGTATGTCATTTAATTAAAAATTTTATGTCATTTAAGATAAATATACAAAATTAAATTATTGAAAAGTGATTCTATGCATTTTCTATAAGCTTTAGACCATTGACTGATTTCTTAGCAAAACCATTAAGAGACGTGAAAAAGTCATAAATCCGAGACTATTGCTCTAATTAACATTTTTTTTTTTTCATATTTTCTAAAATCTATTTTATATCTTATTTTTTAACTGAAAAATTAAGGTTCCAAATAAAAAAATTATTCTAAGATCTAGAATGGATTTTTTGTTTGTTTACCATTTACTTAGTGTCTTTTGTTTAAAAATGTCGACAGTTAATGATTATTTGAGAGCTCTATTTTTCAGTTGTCTTGATAGAATATTAATAATATTTAACGAAAGTACTCAAATTGCCGTTAAAATCTCAACAAAAATTTCTTCAATTCACTGAATAAAGTCGAAAAATATTTAGACATTCAAAACCGTATCAAAATATTCCTCTGTGATATTGTAATACGAAATAGCGACAGCACGTTTTAAATATCAAGAAAATTTAAATAATCCTCTATATCTAGATGCTCCTGAATTACTTTCCATGAGCAGTAAGTTAAATTGAACTTTATTTATTCTTGTTATTTTTTATAAATCATGTAGTAATTAATTTTGTCCATAAATGGAAATATTAATTTCTTTTTTTATTAGTTTTTTAATTCAAATTTATTGATTTTATATAACACTTTTAATGAAGCAAAGAATTGAAAAAAAATTTTGTCACGTAATGTTTTTTTTTAAATTAAGATTACTCAGTGTCGCACAATCTTTGAGTTTCTTATAATAATTTATTTTTTTAAGGCAAAGTTTTTCACCAATTATCCTATAAATTAAGATTCTCCTTTATTTTGAATATAAACTTATAATAATAAATTTCTGTATTTATAAAAATATCTAATAGATGATGATAAGGAACTGAATGAATTGAAGGGAGAAGCTAGAGGAAAATAATTGATTTTTCTCAGAATGTATGTTAAAAAAAGTCTCAGTTACTAGGATGCACTATCAGAAGAAAAGAAGGAGGATGAAGTTAAATTTTTTTTAAGTAACGTCTATATGTTAATTAAGTCTAATTTATTTATTAAATAAATATTATTTTATATCAATGTGTAAAAAAAATCAAACTTTCATTAATTTTTTGTTTTTATTATTTATCATTATAATTATAAAAAAAAAATTTTAATCTTTTTTTGATCGAATATTGATCGAAATCAGACTAAAAATAATTGACAGAAAAAGTCGGATTTTGAATTAAATAAGAATAAAAAAAGACTAAAAATGATTGAAAATAAGTCTGAAAATAGTCTAAATAAGGAATAGTAAGGGTAAAACTACATTAAAATTTCCATATTAATTAAATATAAATATGTTCAGTCACGAGCTTGATTAATTCGAATCAAGCTTCGTGCATTTCCGCTCGGTTCGGGAGTTGCCGAGCTCGCTACTGACTGAAGGTCAGAATAGTGCCGGGTCACTCGCTATTTGGGCCTGGCACATACAATTTCTAGCTCAGGATCGTGTCAAGACGTCCTGAGAACCCGCTACAAGCTGACCAATCACAAAATTCGTCTTATATTGGTCAGCCTATGAGAGAGCTCGCTATCAACTGATACCTGTTAGCGCGCTTTCAAGCCAATAGAAAAATTTGTTTTATGCAGCAAGGCTGCCACGTCGACACCAAGCTTCTCGATGATTCAACGACGCTACCAATATTATTCTACAACGTGTCTTTGCTACTTGCCACCTCGTGCTTGAACCGCTTCAGTAAATAATTTGTGTAAAATTATAACTAAATCGCTACGCTAAATTATCCTCAATATTGAGACAGTACATCAAGGCTGATATTTATTGAAAATAAATAAAATGTTCTTGTGACAATAATTAATCGTTAGTTAATTTTCATTGAATTAACCGCTATTGACCACGTGTCAATTGTATACGTGAATAAAATAACTGTGAGTTTGCATTCGCTATCGCGTATAAATTATCTAGTCGCATTCGCTATTGATCATAATTCTCATAATTTTTAAGTGTAAATAAGTGTAAATAAATCTATAATTTATTTGTGATGAAATCTGAGTAATTTTTAATTTTTTAACCAACCTCGCCTAAACCAGATCCATTCAGTTTATTCGCTCATTTTACATTTTGGTCCTTCGAGCCGGATCTGGCGAAATTTAAACAATTGAAAATTATTTAAAATTAAAAATCGAAAAAAAATTGTGAGAAAACAAAGTGTAGTGTCAGTTTTGAGTCGTGAAAATCGCTAAGTGCCGTGGGCATTGCTGAGCACTGCTAGAGTGCTGCCCAGGATGATCTATTTCACACACCGGTGTAAAAAGCCTTTTTGAGAAAAAAAAGATCGAAAACTTAGCTTCGGTTTCACGTATCGCGTCCATTTTGTGCCACGTATCTACAAGATGGTCGCCGAAGCTCAAATCGCTCTTCAAATGCAACGCATTGACACGATGCGTAATATGTCCAACCGCTTGACTGACGCTGTACTCGCTACTCAAGGTGCTGCCGCTATTGACGCTGAACTCGCTATCCTGACAGAATTGTGGAACCGCTTCAATACAACTCACGAGAGACTGTATGATTACCGGAGATCATTGCCAACGAATATCATACAGGTAACGCTTATGAAACTGCTAACGTGGCTTATACCTCTCTTAGAGTGAGACTCAGCACTGCTAGACCCGCTCCAGAACCTGCTCAGGAAGCCCAGCCCGCTAATCACGATCAGACCGCTTACTTTGGTGGAGTGCATAAATCTAACTTGCCTCAAATCAAACTGTCAACTTTTCAGGGTTCTTATGACGAGTGGGACTCTTATAAGGACTTATTCACGTCATTCGTCATTAATGAAGATTCGCTAACTGGGTCTCAGAAGATGCATTACTCAAAGAAGCAGGTAAAAGGTGAGGCCGCTGCACTACTCGCTAATTTACAGGTTACAGATGACGCTTTCCAACCTGCTTGGAATTTGCTGAATACTCGCTACACAAATCCACGCAGATTACTCGATATTCATATTGATGATTTGCTTGATCGTCAACCTGTGACTTCACACTCCGCTGCTGATCTGGATGCGCTGCTACTCGCTAACAAAAAATCGCTGGACGCTATCGCTGCATTGGGAATTCCAATTGGTGAGTTGGACCGCTGTTTAATTCGGTTGACTGTTCGCTGTTTGCCTTCAGATTTGAGAGTGGAATGGATGGCTTCCCTTGGGTTATCCAACGAGTTTCCCACTTACCAACAGCTGCACGATATGCTCAAGGCCAAGTTTCGTGCGTGGAAAAACTCAGAGATTGGCGCGAAAATAACCTCAACGCAAGCTAAAAGTGCTAGTGAGAGACCACTATCACCAAAGTCTTACGCTAAGTCAGCCGCTACCAACAAGCCAGTTAAGTTTGTGAGCAATAAATCCGCTACTCCTGCCAGATCAACGCCATCTACATCTACTGGTTCCGCTAGCTACGTCGCTTTCACTCCTAAGGATCGTACGAGTGAACCGGGCATGTGCCCAATCTGCAAGGAGAAGCATTTCGTTCTCTTTTGCCCCAGCTACCAGCAGGCGTCGCCACTGAACAGAAGAACAATTGTACAGCAGTATCGTCTCTGTTTCAACTGTTTGGGACGCCACCGCTACGCTGATTGCAGGACTAAGCAGAAGTGCCGCCATTGTGATCAGCCACATCACACGTCGACGCACCTTGACGATGGTGCTGCCGCTAAACCAGCACAGGACGCTCCTGTAGCTGACCCAGGTAACAAATAGCTCCAATTTTGGTAACTTTTGTTTTGAATTCGCTAACTTAGTCTGCTTTCAGCTCATTCGCTCAATGTTTTACTCGCTACCGCTATTGTTAAGTTGAATTCGCTAACAGGAAGTACATGTACTGCCCGTGTACTTATTGATCAAGGATCGGAGTTATCGTTCGTGACGCATTCGCTAATCAAGAAGCTGGATATTCATCTCAGTAAAGCAGCTGTACCATTACGTGGGATTGGTAATGTTTCAGCTGGGCATTCGCTTGGGTCATGCAAGATGACGCTGCATTCGCTACACAACAACGCTTCTATTACTATCCAAGCTCATGTGCTTGCTCTATTGACGGTAAACTTACCGTCATTTACGCTAACTAAGAAGAAGAAATGGCCTCATCTAACTGGGCTACAACTCGCTGATCCAGACTTCTTGACATCACGACCTATTGACATCATTCTGGGTGCAGCACCAGCTGCACATATAATCAACGCTAAAATGCGAAAGGGAAGTGACAATGACCCAATCGCTCAGTCAACATCGCTTCGCTGGATCATATATGGATCTGTGGACACCGCTATATCAAAATTGACCGCTTATGGTCATCATGTCGCTGTTGATGATCAACTACAAGACTTGTTAAGCAAGTTTTGGTACCAAGAAGAGCCACAGACAGAATTCGCTACACGCTAAACTGAGGAAGAAGAAGAGTGTGAACAACACTTAGTCAATACGCACTACAGAGAGTCTGATGGTCGATATGTCGTTCGCTTGCCGCTTAAATCTTCGCCAAGTCAACTGGGTGATTCGCTTAGAGCTGCACAATACGCCTTACTACGTCTGCGAAAACGATTGGAAGCTGATCCAGTCTACAAGAAGTTGTACTTCGACTTCCTGAAGGAGTATGAAGACTTGGGACACATGAAACGTATGAAATTAAAGGATCTACCACCGAACAGTTACCTGTTGCCTCATCATGGGGTTCTGAAAGAGCAGAGCACTACCACCAAGCTCAGGGTGGTTTTCAATGGGTCCGAAAAAACAACATCTGGCGTATCTGTCAACGAGATACTTCATGTGGGCCCAAAGATTCAAGTTGACATCAGTGATGTACTTATTTGCATCCGCTGCCATCGCTATTTATTCGCTACTGACGTTACAAAAATGTTTCGTCTGATTGCAGTTGACAAGGAAGATCATCATCTACAGTGCATACTCTGGTTTGACGAAGATGACATCCCAATAGTATTTGCACTCGCTACTGTTACTTATGGAACAACATCGGCTCCATAACTCGCTGGAAGAGCACTTTTACAACTCGCTGAAGACGAAGGAAATGAATTTCCGAAGGCTGTCGAACCGCTAACTAATACACGCTACGTTGATGACATCTATGGAGGTGCAGATGAACTCGCTGAGGCAATCCAAGTTGCTCTCAACACAAAAAATATGTGTGCCACAGGATGTTTCCCGCTTGCCAAGTGGGCAAGTAATTCAACTGAATTACTCTCTCAAGTCGCTCCAGTTGAAACCCAAGAAGATACACCAAGAGAGCTTGGGGATACTACAGTAAAAGTGCTCGGGCTAACCTGGAATTCAACACAGGATAAATTCCAGTTCGGCTATTCGCTTCCAGAAGCATCACCAACTACTAAACGCACAATTCTATCTGAAATTGCTCGCTTGTTTGACCCACTGGGTTTTTTGGCACCGATCATCGTGAGAGCCCAGATGTTCATGCAGAAGCTCTGGCTGCAGAACTTTGACTGGGATGCTACGCTATCACCGTCGCTTCTTCAAGAATGGAATTTGTTTCGAGATGAACTACATCAGATCTCGAAGATTCAGATACCTGGCTGGAATCATGTTAAAAATGGTGTATCAATTGAATTACATGGATTCTCTGACGCTTCACAACTCGCTATGGCTGCTGTAGTTTATCTAAAAGTTACTGACGCTACTGGAAGCTCCAATATTTCACTAGTGTGTGCCGAAACACAAGTTGCACCACTGAAGCCTATAACTATTCCAAGAATGGAGCTCAATGCCGCTGTCTTACTCGCTCAACTGGTACTCTACGTCAAGAAAGTCTTGAAACTTGAAAACATACCAGTTTTCTTGTGGACAGACTCCGCTGTGTCCTTAACGTGGATACGAAACAACCCAGCTAGATGGAAAGTCTACATTCGCAACAGAGTTACCAAGATTCAAGAATCGCTACCAAGTGTCAACTGGGATTTTGTTCCTGGAAAACTTAACCCAGCTGACTGCGCTTCAAGAGGTTTAACAGCAGCCAACCTAGAACAGCATTCGCTATGGTGGACAGGACCAAAGTGGCTCAGTCAATCAAAAGATAACTGGCCATCCTATGATATCCCTACGCAGACGGTATCACATCTTGAAGAACGTCCAGGTCTGGTTTTTACCATCTTCAAGGCAGATTCACACCCGCTGTACACGCTACTAGAAAAATTCTCTAAGTTGTCACCTTTACTTCGCACGCTTGGAATCTGTCTTCGTGCCATCGCTAAATTTAAAAAAGTGCCACAGTCCACACTGGACACACCACTCTCTACAGTTGACCTGGAACTCGCAAAGACTTTGCTGATCAAGTATACTCAAAGTCAGTACTATTCGCAAGAGCTGAAGCTATTGAAAGATGGAGATTCTCTACATCGAAATCATCATCTCGCTAAATTAATTCCCTACGTCGACTACAACGGAGTACTCAGAGTCGGCGGTCGCTTGAAGAATTCGCTGCTGGATGATGAACAGAAAAATCCAGCCATTTTACCAAGTTCATCACGCTTAAGTACGCTATTGATAGATCATTCGCATCGAAGAACATTGAATGGGGGAACTCAATTGACTCTCGCTGATCTACGGAGATCTGTCTGGATAGAAGGTGGTCGAGTTCCAGTCAGATCACACATTCTTCGCTGCGTCGTGTGCACGAGACATAGAGGGGTTCGTGCACAACAATTAATGGGACAATTGCCATCCGCTCGTGTAAGACCATCTAAAGCATTCTTACACACTGGAATAGACTACGCTGGGCCAGTAACACTGAAGACTTTCCAAGGTCGAGGTGCCAAAACCTATAAAGGATGGATCGCTGTGTTTGTATGTCTCGCTACGTCCGCTATACACATTGAAATTGTCACCGATTACTCTACTGACGCTTTCGTCGCAGCATTTAGAAGATTCACTAGTCGAAGAGGCGCCTGTAGTATCGTATACTCGGACTGTGGTACAAATTTTGTAGGAGCAGACGCCACGTTAAAGAAAGAATTCGCAGCAGGATCGAGGCAGCTAAAAGAACTTCAGTATTTACTCGCTACAGATGGCACAGACTGGAAGTTCAACCCACCAAGCGCTCCTCACTTTGGTGGCAAGTGGGAAGCAGCCGTAAAGTCAATCAAGTTCCATCTCATACGAACTATTGGTGAATCGCTATTGACTTACGACCAACTCGCTACAGTCTTAACACAGATTGAGGCTGTGTTAAATTCAAGACCGATCGCTCCGCTATCTCAAGATCCTGCAGATTTAACCGCTCTAACTCCTGGACATTTTCTCATCGGTGAACCGCTAATCGCTGTACCTGGGCCCTCGCTACTGGAAAATAATTCAGCTACGTTGTCACGCTGGCAACGACTACAACAAATGTTCCAGAGATTTTGGAGTAGATGGTCATCAGAGTACCTACAACGTCAGCAATCGATTTCAAAATGGCATAATCCACAAACCAACATCAAAGTAGGTTCATTAGTCTTGTTGACTGATGAAAGATTCCCACCATCGAAATGACCGCTTGCTCGAGTACTCGCATTACATCCAGGCAGAGATGGCCTGACTCGAGTAGTCAGGCTGAAGACCGCTACCACGGAACTTGTACGATCAATCGCTAAGCTGCGTGTACTACCAGTTCACTCTCCAGAGGACAATCCAGTCGACACCGTCGCTAGCGCTGGCGAAAATGTTCAGTCACGAGCTCGATTAATTTGAATCAAGCTTCGTGCATTTCCGCTCGGTTCGGGAGTTGCCGAGCTCGCTACTTACTGAAGGTCAGAATAGTGCCGGGTCACTCGCTATTTGGACCCGGCACATACAATTTCTAGCTCAGGATCGTGTCAAGACGTACTGAGAACCCGCTACAAGCTGACCAATCACAAAATTCGTCTTATATTGGTCAGCCTATGAGAGAGCTCGCTATCAACTGATACCTGTTAGCGCGCTTTCAAGCCAATAGAAAAATTCGTTTTATGCAGCAAGGCTGCCACGTCGACACCAAGCTTCTTGACGATTCAACGACGCTACCAATATTATTCTACAACGTGTCTTTGCTACTTGCCACCTCGTGCTTGAACTGCTTCAGTAAATAATTTGTGTAAAATTATAACTAAATCGCTACGCTAAATTATCCTCAATATTTAGACAGTACATCAAGGCTGCTATTTATTGAGAATAAATAAATCGTTCTTGTGACAATAATTAATTGTTAATTAATTATCATTGAATTAACCGCTATTGACCTCGTGTCAGTTTTATACGTGAATAAAATAACTGTGAGTTTGCATTCGCTATCGCGTATACATTATCTAGTCGCATTCGCTATTGATCATAATTCTCATAATTTTTGAGTGTAAATAAGTGTCAATAAATTTATGATTTATTTGTGATGAAATCTGAGTAATTTTTAATTGTTTAACCAACCTCACCTAAACCAGATCTATTTAGATTATTTGCTCATTTTACAAAATAAAAAATAAAATTTAATAAAAATAACTTAAAATTTTTAGTTTATTAAACACAGATCAAATTTTTCGACCCGGGTATACCCGTATGTCTGCTGCTTACTCGAGGAAAAAGTACATTGTATTGAAGTACAGGTATAGAACATTTGAAGTAATGATATTTTGACACCATTAAATATTGGGTACCTTGTTTATATGATATTATCCATTGACCAAAATATATGTATAATTTTACAAATCACCCTAATAAATAACTTAAGTACTTTATCTGTCTGGCGTCTGTAGTGAACAATTGGTAACTAAGTTAGGATTAAAACGTTTATGGTAATTCATTCCGTGAAAGAATGATTTCACAATACTTTGTACATACAAAGAGGCTGATGAAATTCCATAAGTATTCATTGAATTTCAAAAAATTTTAGAGACGGTATTTATTGTTGAAAAAAATTGTTAGATTGAAAAAAAAAGTCGATCGAATATTCCGAGTACTTATTGTATGTGTTATAAGGGATGATGCATTTAATGCTTCGTCTAAATGTTGCTACTCACTGCGGTGACCACTCACGTCACGTGAAGTCATCTCTATGGGAAAATTTAAAAAAAAATATGTCAAAATATAAAAAGTCTATATATTACGTATGAAAAAAAATATGTTTCTAATAGCAAACTTTTGGCCGATTTTTGTACTTATATGTTTTAAATATATTCACAATCTATCTTAGAATATATTAAACTTACATGTATGAAAATTAAAAATAAATATATTTAATAATTGTATGTATAAAATTATAACAAAGATATCAGTATATGATAAAGAAAAAAAAAATAAAATATACATATTTTTACATTTTTATCCTCCCGATTGTAAAAAATGATTTTTTTCAAGCTAGGTGTATATTTATATTTTAGTCCGCATTCAACTTATCTTAAATCATTTCGAATTGTGTCGAATCATTTCATATCATTTTTTTTTTAATTAGGAATATTTTTTTTTATGTATCCCAAGATATATTTTGAATATATTTATGTTTTTTAATAGAGAGAGAATTTGTAAATTATATCAAAAGCATAAATCGAGACGTGATCTTGGACTTAACCATGAAAAAAATTATTTTCTTCTGTTAAATTTTCAAAGTGGTCTCTCGTAACGTGGATGAGCCATCTTGTTCCGGTCTTTCCTACTATTTATTCCTATGCGTACACATATGTAGGCCCGCATCAAAAAACTTTATGCAAAAAAATATGATTTAAAATATATGGATGTTATAATGTGATATGTTGAACAATATATAAAATAGTATTTATAGTTTTGCCGCATTAATGTATGATAATATATAGAAAAAAAATATATATTGCTGCAATATATTAATTATATATTTATCAATACAACTTTTTTTTGGTAAGTTTAACATATGGGGCACTTTACGCCAAATTAATCACTTGTGAACCCGGCCACTTTAGATTTAGCTCAAAATTTTTACTCTTTTTCTACCTCATCAAAAACGTTTTTCATAATTTTTGAAACTTTTTTACTTAATCAATAGCAAAGCTATAAATTTTCAGAAAGAAATCAAAAATTTTTCGGTTTATCATTTTTGATTTTCGATTTTTTTTTTTTTTATATAAAACTTTGACATTTCCTGCGAATGCTCAAGTTTTTTCAGAGTGATTTTTTTTGGATTGTATTTTTTTTTTGCAAAAAATACAAAAAAATTATTCACAACGTTCTTCTATTTTTCGGCTTGATTTAAAAAAAGAATTCAAATTTTTTTGACGACTACTATTTAAAATTATTGTTTTCATTTTTTTTTTTTTTTTCGAAATTTGGAAGTTATCTGAGCACTTTCAAAAATTGCCAGAATGGTGGTATAAGAAATAATGATAGTTTTCAAATTTTTTTTTTATTTGGAAAAGAAGATCTAATTCGAAAAAATATCACTTTGAAATAATTTGATGATTTGCAGTAAATGTCAAGGTTTTACATAACAAAAAAAAATGGTAAATATTGAAAAATTTTTGATTTTTTCCAAAAATCTAAAAAAAAACAAAGAAGATAGGTTACAATAATTTTTTGGTATTTTTTTTCGAAAAGTACATTTGAAAACATAAATTTTGAGAAAAAAGATCTCAATCAGTTAAATTAGAAGAAATTATAGCTATTTAAAATAAAAAAAAGCAATTTTTATCAAAAATTCATAACTTTCTCATTCGTTCAGTGAAAAAATTTCAAAAAATTATGAGAAACGTTTCTGATAGAGTAAAAAGACCAAAATTTTTTAGAATCTACTAAAAACTTATGGAATTCCATCAACGCATTTGTTGTACAAAATATTATGAATTGTTCACTATAGACGCCAGACAGATGTACTACTTAAGTTATTTATTAGGGCGATTTGTATAAGTATAGATGAGTTTTGGTCGAAGGTGATATTATATAAATAATGTACCCAATATTAAATGGTTTCAAAATGTCATTACTTCTAATGTTATATACCTGTACCTAAATAGAATGTACTTTTTCCGAGAGAAAGCAGCAGACATACGCATGTATAATGATGCCGCCGGGTGATCCGTTTTCTTTCCAGCAGAAATTCTTGGGATTAATATTAAAATAGGTCTAAATGAGAACGTAATGGACGACGTAAAGCATCCATTACTGATGTTTAGGTGCAAATGTCCCATTAGATCCGACCCCCCTCCCTTGCCGGAAGTATTGCAGTCTAGTTAAACATCGGTCCTTAAAATTTTAACATCATTCAGTTTCAAAGTCGAACCAAGTTGTTTCTGAATATAACCTAAATCTTAAACTCCAAGCTTTTGTTAACGTAACGATCATTCAAGTTTATATCAAATCATCATGGGTGACATCAAGTGTATTTCTTCAAGTCCACAATCTGCATCCAAACGGTTCGCCGATATTTTTGATATTGAGCATAATGCCCAATACAAAAAAATCAAAATCGAGGAATCCAGTGAAGTGACTCCGTCCGACACGTTTTGGCCGACATGTGAAATCGACGGTAATCTCATTTTTCATCCAGTGAACGTTGAACGGGTTAAAACGACCATTACCGTCAATATAAAGACGAAAATGGTGCCCAGGAAGAAGGTGGTCCCGGTGCCTAAACCAGTCGTGGAGAAGGAGGTGGAACTGATCAAGGTTCCTAAGCGTGTGAAGCCAAATCTTCAGCAGACACCATTGTGGGTGATGCCGCCAGTTTCAAAAAGCCACGAAAAGTCTGGGCTCTGTTCCGTCATGTAAAGGAACCTCATGCGCTCATATAGTGCTAAATTGTAAATATCTTATATATATTTTTTTTTTACTAATGGTGATCATGTATATATTTAAAAATTCTTATTAATTAACTTAAAATAAGGACACATATACGTGCAATTATTTTTTTTTTTTTGCTCATATTTTTTCATTATTTAAATAATTTTTATACATACTTTGACGTTTTTTTTTTTTTGTAAATAAATAATTAAAGCGAGCATTTTTTTAAAATTATTATATTCATTAGTATATTGGCAATAAATATAAGTATCATGTTAATTTTTTTTTATTATATATATTTTTTTTTTCAATTTTGTATATAATTTTTCGTAAATATTTTTTCTATTTTTTAATAAAAAATTTATTTATTCTAAAAAAATTTTTTTAATTTAAAAATAGTTTAAAGATTTCCCGAATCTCAGTGCTCTCAAATAATATTAATTAGTCTCTCTAAGAATAATAATTTTAGTTAAATTTATTATTTAATTTTAATTAGTTTTAATTTATTTTTAAATGATTTTAATTTGCTACATTTAAGTTACTATTTATTTATTAAGATCAAGACTGAATACCGTCGAAAATTGGGGTTGGAGGTAATTATACAATACATATATTTATTTAATTTTACAGTATACTTAGGAGGACAAAATGGGATACTTTCAAAATTTTATTAAAGAAAAATTTTTATTCTAAATAGTTTTTAAACATTCAAAAATAACTTTTGTAAACATAATTAAATGTTATTTGAAATTTTTTTTTTGTCAAACTTTTTTAAAAATTAATTGTTAGAAAAAAATTTGACCTGGTGTACATTTTTTTTAGAGAATTTCGTGTTTATTCAATGAACAGAATCAATAAGTTCGCGAGTTAATAATTGATTTGTCCAATTAACTTTTCATAGTATCAATCAAAACAAGCAAAATATTCTAGAGTGAATTTTTGAGTAGAAATTTTAATAAACAGTTAAATTTAAATTACATATAATATACAAAAGAAATGACTTTTTGGCGCAAAAAAAATTTTTTACTATAGAATGAAAAAAAAAAAAAAATTCTTTTAGGACTCAAAAAATTGTTTCGCACCAAGAAATATTCTCTCGCCGCGAAAAATTTTTTCTTGGCTAAAGCAAACTTTTTTTCGCTTCAAGGAACTTTTAATTTCAAATTTTTGAAGCATAAAATGTCTTAGGGCAAATAGAAATTATTCACGCCAAAAAATCATTTCTTTTTGTGTAATTTTTGATGTGATATTCAGACAATCACGTCATAACTGTAGTTCGCTCGTTAATATTATTAATATACTTCTGTAATGATACACTGTCAAAACACAAGAATGAATTCGGATTTAATGTTAATCCGAATTCACTCTGCCACTCGGAGTTCCGGAGTTTTAAAAGAAATCACTCCGTATGCGGAGTGAATTAAAAGTTTTTTTAAACTAGTAAACTGTGTGTGTGTGTGTGTGTGTGATTATATGCGTGTGTTTAAATGTATGTGTTGCTGTGTTCGGATGTGTGTGTGCGAGAGCATGTTTGTACCGATTTGTGCGTGCGTGTTTTCGGATCTGTGTGTGTGTGTGTGTGTGCGTGTGTGTGAATATATGCGTGCGTGTGTTTGAATGTGTGTGTTGCAGAGCATGTTTGTACCAACTTGTGCGTGCGTGTTTTCGGATCTGTGCGTGTGTGTGTGTGTGTGTGTGTGTGTGTGTGTGTGTGTGTGTGTGTGTGTGTGTTGTGATTAATTCTGGAACTTAGAAAAATTTTGGTTCTGAAATCGTGCAAGGACAAAACTCGATCAAATCGTGGACTAAATCGTTTTAAAAATATTCAAATAAATTATAAACCAAAATAATTTATTACATCATATAGATTAGACATTTACCAATATAAAAATAATCAAATAAGCTCATTTTTCTTAAATTTAATGTAAACAAAAAATTTTTTTCTATGACGCCCAAAAGACCTAATACCGGAACGCTGAAATAGCCTTGTGCCAATACGGGAATTCGGTTGTCCTAATACCGGAACAGTAAATTAAACAAGTTATTTTTCGTATTTATTCTTGGTGAAAATATTAATTATTATTAAATAATATTAACGTAAAACGAGTATAAATGTAGCAGACATGAGAGAACTTAAAAATTATAAATAAATAAGATAAATAATAGAAAAAATAATATTTACAGAAAAAGCACTATTAATTTCAAAATTTTTTAAATTTGCATTTTTTTAAATTTTGTATTATTAATTATTTACTCGATTTATTAAGAATTTTAAATTTGTCTGATGTCTGCTATATCATACCTATAATGTAAAATGTATTTAAAATTTTAAAATGATTGAATATTAAATGAAAATAAATATTTTAAACTAAAGAATAGAAACAAAATAGATCATTTGAGGTTATACTAGAAAAATCATTAAAAAAAAACTAAGAACAAAAATTTATTCTTTATGATTTAAATCAGAATTTATCTATACTTAATCTATTTTTTATAACAATTATACATACTGCATTAAATATTAGGGCTCCAGTAATAATTAATATTGTACTTGATTTAGCCAGTCAATTAAACTCACCGTTAATGTCTATCGATAACATTAATATAATTGGCTGTTTCGGTACTGGGCACGGGTTCATTTTGGTGTACCAATAGACGAACAGTAAAATTAATATAATAATACTATTTTTTCATATTTTTTATATGTTTCCTCAAATTTTATGTCATTCAAGATGAATATACAGAAAAAAAATTATTGAAAAGTAATTCTAGGCATTTTCTATAAGCTTAAGACCATTGACTGATTTTTTAGCAAAACCATTAAGAGACGTGAAAAAGTCATGAATCCGAGACTATCGCTCTAATTAACATTTTTTTTCATATTTTCTAAAATCTATTTTATATTTTATTTTTTAGTTGTCTTGATAGAATATTAATAATATTTAACGAAAGTACTCAAATTGCCGTTAAAATCTCAACAAAAATTTCTTCAATTCACTGAATAAAGTCGAAAAATATTTAGACATTCAAAACCGTATCAAAATATTCCTCTGTGATATTGTAATACGAAATAGCGACAGCACGTTTTGAATATCAAGAAAATTTAAATAATCCTCTATTTCTAGATGCTCCTGAATCACTTTCCATGAGCAGTAAGTTATATTGAACTTTATTTATTCTTGTTATTTTTAATAAATCGTGTAGTAATTCATTTTGTTCATAAATGGAAATATTAATTCCTTTTTTTATTAGTTTTTTATTTCAAATTTATTGCTTTTATTTATCACTTTTAATGAAGCAAAGAATAGAAAAAAAATTTTGTCACGCAATGTTTTTTTTTTAAATTAAGATTACTCAGTGTCACACAATCTTTGAGTTTCTTAGAATAAATCATTTTTTTGAGGCAAAGTTTTTCACCAATTATCCTATAAATTGAGATTCTCTTTTATTTTGAATATAAACTTACAATAATAAATTTCTGTATTTATAAAAATATCTAACAGATGATGATAAGGAACTGAATGAGTTGAAGGTAGAAGCCAGAGGAAAATAATTGATGTTTCTCAGAATGTATGTTCAAAAAAGTCTCAGTTACTTAGATGCATTATCAGAAGAAAAGGAGGAGGATGAAGTCAAATTTTTTTTAAGTAATATCTATATGTTAATTGAGTCTAATTTATTTATTAAATAAATATTATTTTATATCAATGTGTAAAAAAATATCAAACTTTCATAAATTTTTTTTTTTTATTATTTATCATTATAATTATTAAAAAAAATTTTTAATCTTTTTTTTAACGAATATTGATCAAAATTGACTAAAAATAATTGACAGAAAAAGTCGGATTTTGAACTAAATAAGAATAAAAACAGACTAAAAATGATTGAAAATAAGTCTGAAAATAGTCTAAATAAGGAATAGTAAGGGCAAAACTAGATTAAAATTTACATATTAATTAAATATAAATAAAAAATAAAATTTAATAAAAATAACTTAAAATTTTTAGTTTATTAAAAATAGATCAAATTTTTCGACCCTGGTATACCCGTATGTCTGCTGCTTACTCGAGGAAAAAGTACATTGTATTGAAGTACAGGTATAGATAATTTGGGGTAATGATATTTTGAAACCATTAAATATTGGATACATTGTTTATATGATATTATCTATTGACCAAAATATATGTATACTTTTACAAATCACCCTAATACATAACTGAAGTACTATATCTGTCTGGCGTCTATAGTGAACAATTGGACACTAAGTTAGGATCAAAACGTTTATGGTAATCCATTCCGTGGAAGAATGATTTCACAATACTTTGTACAAACGAATAAGCTGATAAAATTCCATAAGTATTTGTTGAATTTCAAAAAATTTTAGAGACGGTATTTATTGTTGAAAAAAATTGTTAGATTGAATAAAAAAGTCGATCGAATATTCTGAGTACTTATCGAATGTGTTATAAGGGATGATGCATTTAATGCTTCATCTAAATGTTGCTACTCACTGCGGTGACCACTCACGTCACGTGAAGTCACCCCTATTGAAAAAGTTCAAAAAAAAATGTGTCAAAATATAAAAAGTATATATTTTAAGTATGAAAAAAAATATGTTTCTAATAGCAGACTTTTGGCCGATTTTTGTACTTATATGTTTCAAATATATTCACAATCTATCTTAGAATATATTCAACTCATATGTATGAAAATATAAAAAAAATTTATTTAATAATGTATGTATAAAATTATAACAAAGATATTAGTATATGATGGAAAAAGAAATATATAATATATATTTTTACATTTTTATCCTCCCGATTGAAAAAAAAAAAAAAATTTTATCCACGCTAGGTGTATATCTATATGTAAGTCCCCATTTAACTTTTGTTAAATTATTTCATATCATTTTTTCTTAATGAGAAACATTTTTTAATTCCCGCTAAGAAAATCGACGATTTTCAAAATATCAAGAAGTTATTGTTTTCATCCCGATTTTCGAAAATCGAGTTTTCATCAGATGTCAACGTTTTGAGGTCCTAGGAAGCTATTCTGAATATTATCAGAATGATGCCCGAGTGTGTGTATGTGTGTGTGTGTGTGTGTGTGTGTGTGTGTGTGTGTGTGTGTGTGTGTGTGTGTGTGTGTGTGTGTGTGTGTGTGTGTGTGTGTGTGTGTGTGTGTGTGTGTGTGTGTGTGTAAACTCTTTGTAACTTTTGAACTAATGAATCGATTTGTATGGTTGAGGTGGCAATCGAAAGAGCTTGTTGGCCATCAACTTTCCTGGAAATTTCAGATTATTTGATAGAATAGACTCGAAAATATTGACGAATTACGAAAAAAAAAAAATGTTTTTTTTAGTTTTTTATTGATTTCTCAAAAACGACTAATGCGATCGACTTTAGAATCTAATCAGCCCTAGAACTCAATAAAACGCGTCGATTGCCACCTCAAACATCGAAATCAGATGATTCGTTCGAGAGTTATCGCGGGAGAAATAAATGGTGAAAAACGTTTTTTTCTAAATATTTTCAGAACGACTGACGCGATCGATTTCAAATTTTAATCAGCTCTAGAATTCAATAAAACGCGCTGATCGCCACGTCAACTATCAAAATCGATTGAGTTAAAAAAAATAACATTTTATGTTTTTTTTTTCCGGATAAATCATAATATAACATACTAAAATGTGCCTGATATCATGTCAACTCATCTTTTCTATGGTTTCTTTTGATCATATAATGTCATCAAACTTGGTTTTTAGTTTAAATCATATTATCAACAAAAACATCGATAAAACGTAGTTTTTAATATTTTTATCGGAAATTTCATATTTTATTGTTCCTTACATGAGTTAAAACTTATTTAAATCTTGATTTTGATCCCTGACATTGATTTCTGCCTCATTACACTCATTTTACTGAACATAATCAGGAACTAAATTTTAAAAACCGCTTCATTGATGATTTTCGATTCTTAAATTTTCAAACTTCAGAATAACAGGTAACTTGTTAGAGCTTGAAAAGATCATAAAAAAACAATTGCATGTGATAGCATTTTCGAGCTCGAAGAGCTCGAAAATAAATCTACACTAATGTTTTCGAGCTCTTTGAGGTCAAAAACAGCGGAAAGTTTTGGGGATGGCCCGCAGGGACAACCGACAGACCGATTTTTTTTATGTATCCTAAGATATACTTTGAATATATTCATGTTTTTAATAAAGAGGGAATTTGTAAATTACATCAAATCCATAAATCGAGACTTTATCTTAGACTTAACCATGAAAAAAAAAATCGGTCTGTCGGTTGACCCTGCAGGCCAGCCCCAAAACTTCCTGCCTATTTCGAGCTCCTTGAGCTCAGAAAATTGTTGTAGATACATTTTCTCTTCGAGCTCTAAAATACTTTTGAATGCATTTGTTTTCGAAAGAAAACGTTTTTTACGATTTTTTTTCAAACGATATCTCTCGAACAAATAAACCGATTAAGACGTTCAAGGCGACAATCGACATGTTTTATTAAGTTCTATAACTGATCAGATTTTCGAATTGATTTATCAAGTCGTTTTTGAAATACTTTCAAAATACTAAAAAAAAAAAAATTGGAATTAATCGGGTCAGTCAGTTCGAAAATATTTGGAAAAAACCATTATCCACCATTTCTTTCTCCCGCGATATCTCTCGAACAAATTAACTGATTGAGATGTCTAAGGCGGCAATCGGCGCGTTTTATTGAATTCTAGAGCTGATTGAAATTTAAAATCGATCGCGTCAGTCGTTTCAAAAATATTCAGATGAAACCATTTTTCACCATTTCTTTCTCCCGCGATAACTCTCGAACGAATTATCTGATTTTGATGTTTGAGGTGGCAATCGACGCGTTTTATCAAGTACTAGAGCTGATTAGATTTAAACGTCGATCATATGAGTCGTTTTTGAGAAATCAATAAAAAACTAAAAAAAAATTTTTTTTTTTTTTCGTAATTCGCAAATATTTTCGAGTCTATTCGATCAAATAATCTGAAATTTTCAAGAAAGTTGATGGCCAACAAGCTCTTTCGATTGCCACCTCAACCATCCGAATGGATTTATTAGTTAAAAAGTTACAAAGAGTTTACATACATACACACACACACACACACACACACACACACACACACATACACACACTCGGACATCATTCTGAAAATAGTCAGAATAGCTTCCTAGTACCTCAAAACGTCGACATCTGATGAAAACTTGATTTTCGAAAATCGGGGTGAAAACAATAACTTCCCGAAATTTTTGAAAATCGTCGATTTTCTTAGCGGGAAGTTAAAAAGCCATTTTCATGGAATTTCATCAGCCCATTTGTCATACAAAATATTGTAAAATCGTTTTCTCACGAAATGGATTTTCATAAACGTTTTAATGCTAACTTTGTTACCAATTATTCATTATAGACACCAGACAAGTAAAGTACTCAAGTTATTTATAAGGGTGCTGTTTATAAGTATACATGTATTTTGGTCAATAGGTAATATCGTATAAACAATGTATCAAATATTTAATGCTTTAAAAATATCATTACTCGAAATATTCTATACCCGTACCTAAATAAAATGTTTTTTTTCCTAGAGAAAGCAGCAGACATACACAGGTATAATTATGTCGCCAGATATTCCCTTACCTTATCTGCACAAATCCTTAGGATTGAAATTAAAAAAAAGTCTAAATGGGAAAGTAATCAACGATGTAAAGTAGCTATTGACCCTTACCATAAAGATCTAATTACTGATGTTACGGTGCAAATGTCCCATTGGATCCAAAATCCCCTCCCTGAAATATTGCAGTACATTTAATCGTCGGTCCTTAAAATTTCAACATCATTGAGTTTCAAACTCTAGCCAAGTTGTCTCTGGGTATATCTGAAATCTCAAACTCTAAATTTTCATAATTGAATCATCATGAGTGATGTGAAGTGTTTAGTGTCGTCAAGTCCACAATCTGCAACTAGATTCAAACGGTGCGCCGATATTTTTGATGTTGAGCATGATGCTCAATACAAAAAACCTAAAATTGAAGAATTCAGCGAAGTGACTCCATCCAACACTTCTTTGCCATCATGTGGACTGGACGGTAATTTAAACTTTCGTCCAGTGAACGTTCAACGAGTTAAAAAGACCACGAGCGTCAACATAAAGACAAAAATGGTGCCCAAAAAGAAGATGGTTCGGATGCCTCAACCAGTCGTTGTCGAGAAGGAAGTAGAACTGATCACTGTTCCCAAGCAAGTGAAGCCAGATCTTCAGCGGAGACAATTGCGAGTGATGCAGCCAGTTTCCAAAAGCCACGAGATGTCTGGGCTTTGTTCCATCATGTGAAGAAACGACGTGCACAGATATCGTGTGAATTTGTAAATATCTTTTTTTACGTATATGTTTTTTCACGTGTGTGCGTGTGTTCGTGTGTGTGTGTGTACGTGTGTGCAAATATGTGCGTACATGTGTTCAGATGTTCGTGAGTGTGTGTGCGAATGTGTGAGTATGTGTCCATGTGTTCGGGTGTGTGCGTGTGTGTTTGCTTATGAGCTGAACAGTAACGTAATACGCGAGTTTTTACTTCGATTTAATTTAGTTGTTTTTTTTTTTTTAATAATATTTTCAAAATTTTCCTCCGGAGGGAGTGAATAGTTAAAAATCCATTCACTCCAGATTCAATCCGCATTTACTCCGCGAATCTTCACAGTGTAAATGTAATTTCTAATGTATTAATCATTCAAATTACATTTTATCATGTTAGTCCTGATCATCACCACTAATCTTAAGGTATTAAATACATAAAATCTTAATTCATAAAATTTTTTACGGAAACAGTCTATGATCACGATCATTTGAAATATGATCATTAACAATTAACAGTGAGCGTATATGAGTCGGTTAGGATTTATTATCTATGTATTTCTTAATCCCCGATATTTTTCTACACGGTCAGAAATAGTTTTATAAACCACAAAATTATTTTTAATGACAATGATCAATTTATTTTCTATGATATTCAGTAAGGATTGATCCTGTCTTATGAAAAGTATATACAGATAAATAATGTTTAAAAATAGCTGATGTGATATTTTCATTGCTATGAATATAGTTGGGTGGCCGATGGTGTACCAGCCATAAGCTGATCATAGTGTACAGCGACACTCGACCGAGCATTGGAAGCCGAGCCTCGGTTGATCGTAGATTTTTTTTGAGCATCGGTGACTTTGTATGAAATATTGATTCATAAATTTTTCATTGAGAAGGTTTCTTTCTTATCCTGACCAATCCCTTCCTATCCTAATTTTCCTTTCTCATTTTACAGAAGTGACTAACGCTTCACGTATACAGTTCCTTATGTGCGTGTATAGAAACATACTTTTTTGCTTAACAGCATTATTAAAATTATTTAAAAACGCTACCGTACGATAAACAGTCTGGCTCAATAAATAAAAGATAAATTGATCGAAATATGCCATAGGCTCGGATAACTCAACTAGAAGAGCACTCGGCGCGAGAGTGACATGATCCATATTTTCCTGTTCTAAACTATGCATGTTCTGTAATTAATCAATAATGATTTTAGTGTCAACCAATGTCGATTTAATCAAAACGCAATGAGATCAAGATGAAAAATATAGTATCATAAAAATATATATCCATGGATAAGTGTATGTACGTGTGTGCAAATATGTGCGTACGTGTGTTCGAATGTTCGTGAGTGTGTGTGCGAATGTGTGAGTATGTGTCCACGTGTTCGAGTGTGTGCGTGTGCGTTTTTACTTCGATTTAATTTAGTTGTTTTTTTTTTTTCAATAATATTTTCAAAATTTTTCTCCGGAGTGAATTTCACTCTGGAGTGCCATGTGCCAGGGCAGCAATGGTTACTGTTTTTTTTTTACTGTGTGTAAAAACACATTCTGGAAAGCTTGCTTATTTCTCACGTATAAGGTAAATGTCCCAATACCGGAACGACGAAGGGTATATGACTGATTTTTATCGTAATAAAAATAATCAAATAAATTATAAACCAAAATAATTTATTACATCATATAGAATAGACATTTACCAATTCAAAAATAATCAAATCAGTTCATTTTTCTTAAATTTAATATAAAAAAAAAATTTTTTTCTACGACACCCAAAAGACCCAATACCGGAACGCTGAAATAGCCGTGTCCCAATACGGGAATTTGGTTGTCCTAATACCGGAACAGTAAATAAAATAAGTTATTTTTTGCATTTATTCATGCTGAAAATATTAATAATTATTAAATAATATTAATGTAAAACGAGTATGAATGTAGCAGGCGTCAGAGAACTTTAAAATTATAAATAAATAAGATAAATAATTAAAAAAATAATATTTACAAAAAAAAGCACTATTAATTTCAAAATTTTTTGAATTTGCATTTTTTAAAATTTTATATTATTAATTATTTACTCGATTTATTAATAATTTTGAATTTGTCTGATGTCTGCTATATCACACCCATAATGTAAAATGTATTTAAAATTTTAAAATGATTGAATATTTAATGAAAATAAATATTTTTAACTAAAGAATAGAAACAAAATAAATCATTTGAGGTTATACTAGAAAAATAATTGAAAAAAAAAAAAACTAAAAACAAAAATTAATTTTGTATGATTTAAATTAGAGTTTATCTATACTTAATATATTTCGTGTAACAATTATACATACTGCATTAAATATTAGGGCTCCAGTAATAATTAATGTTGTACTTGATATAGCCAGTCAATAAAACTCACTGTTAATGTCTATCGATAACATTAATATGATTGGCTGTTCCGGTACTGGGCACGGGTTCATTTTGGTGAACCAATAGACGAACAGTAAAATTAATATAATAATACTATTTTTTTCATATTTTTAATATGTTTTTTTGAATTTTATGTCATTCAAGATGCATATACAAAAAAAAAAATTATTAAAAATTAATTCTATGCATTTTCTATAAGCTTAAGACCATTGACTGATTTCTTAGCAAAACCATTAAGAGACATGAAAAAGTCATGAATCCGAGACTATTGCTCTAATTTACATTTTTTTTTTTATATTTTAATTATTTTCTAAACTCTATTTTATATCTTATTTTTTAACTGAAAGATTAAGGTTTCAAATAAAGAAAGTTTTATTTAGTTTCATCGCGTACGAGTTGAAATATAATATAATGATTATCAAATCGTTCCGGTATTGGGTCTTGTTCCGGTATAGGGACATTTACCTTACGAGTCCAATTTTCTCGATCTGTTGATTCAAGCGCTGTCCGATGATAAAAGCAATATACGCTTCTGTAGTCACTTTGATCTTTGTAATTGCCCTTTTTGGATAACATAAATATAATGACTCCAATCAACTCAGCTTGTATTTCATCGGTTATCGAACAAAATCTAACTAAAAAGATTCAAAGTGTATAGTTATCATGAGTTTAAAAAGAATGAAAAAAGGGTACTTGCAACAAGTTTGTGGGCAAGAAGTATAAGTTCTTTGATATTACTAGGAACGTTGTTTAATTAAGGAAGTGATATGAGCAAAATTGTGAAATAAAGGTTAACTGAGTTCAAAACTTACTTCTAAAAACGAAATTTAGACTTATTTTTTGACAGGGAAGTTGGCTTGGATGTTGCGGTTCAAAAGCTATTTTATTTCATCAAAATCTGACGTAAGAGTATAAGAATAATCATTTTTCTTGTTTCGAAGAATAGATCGCTATTTATAATTGAATTGAGTTTTCCTTTTTAAAAATTATTAAGCTGAGCTACATTTTTTCACGTGAAAATCATATTGATATTACAAAATTGAGTTTAAAATTCGCTATTCATGCCTTCATACGTCCAAAGACACACATATACACACAATAAATTTGTATGCAAACACATATGCTTTAATCTAAATATGAATTCTCTGCTTACACAAACATATACGAGCTCATTCACGCTTATTGGAATTCAAATAAATTTTTATTAGCAATTCATTTGTTGATTGGTGTTGTTGAATGTCAATAGACTTTGAAACCATTTTTCGCAAAGTTATTGTGTTCGCATCTTGAATGACTTCCTTACATTATACATCACAATCGTTTCTATTTCTCCGATTTAATGTTTTTATGAACCATTATTATATTCTTGTCGAGATAAGTTATGCAGTTATCTTGCAGCCAAAATGAGTTACATTCAGTACCTCACAACAAGTCGTAACTTTGCTGAGGGTTGATACTAAAAAAAGAAAGTAAATTAATTTTTTAAAAGTACATAATTTTCTACACGGAAAGAAAATTTCACTAAAATCTACGATGTTAACATCGTAATCGTGGACTAGACTTTTATTGGCGGCAATTTTTAAATGTCTTATTTCAAAATTTAATATAGTCTTTGTTAAAATTACGATGTTAAATAGTAAAGAATAAAATCTACATCAGAATTTTAATAAAGACTATAGTAAATTTTGAAATACGACAATTCAAAATTTACGCCAATGAAAGTCTAGTCCACGATTACGATGTTAATTTCGTAAATTTTAGTGGAATTTTCTTTCCATGTACACGGAGAGAAAATTATAGTAACAGTTACAATATATTATGGGAATGGTTCCCATACTGCATGGTAACTGGTTTTTTTGAAATGTTGATTATAGGAACGGCACCCATATATATTATGGTAACCATTCCTATAATTATGGATATAATTCCCATACGGTATCGGAATAGTTCCTATGCAATTATGGTAATCGTTACTATGTACGTATGGTAATGGTTACTATAATATTATGGGAATAGTTACCATAATATTATGGGAATGGTTACCATAATATTATGGGAATAGTTACCATAATATTATGGAAATGGTTACCATAATATTATGGGAATAGTTACCATAATATTATGGAAATGGTTACCACAATATTATGGGAATGGTTACCATAATATTATAGGAACAGTTACCATGATATTATAGGAATGGATACCATAATATTATAGGAACAGTTACCATAATATTATGGGAATGATTACCATAATATTATGGGGATGGTTACCATAATATTTAGAAATTATAATAATTTTTGTTTGTAATAAGCATTTTTTTTGTATATTTAATATTTTGTGAAACTATATTACAATAAAATAGTAACCATTCCCGTAATATTTTGGTAATAATTCCCATAATATTATGGTAACCATTCCCATAATATTATGGTAACCATTCCCATAATATCATGGTAACCATTCCCATAATATTATGGTAACCATTCCCATAATATTATAGGAACTGTTACAATGTGGTTATAGGATTGGTTCCTATTTGCTTATGGGAACTATTCCTATAAGTATGGTAATCATTACCATGATTCTTTCATATGCGATATGGGAACTGTTACTATAATGATAGGAATTGTTATTATATTTATGGAAACCTTCCCAAAAAGTATGGGTCTATATCCCATAATCCCTAGTAATCATTACCATAACGGTATAGGATGATATTTCATAAACGTACTAGGAACAGTTCCTTTAATTTTTTCTCCGTGTAGTAGGAATTCTCTTAGTATTTTCGTAAAATAAGTACTGAATTTTTTCAACTTCTCGGTATGATATATCTATACTATAGTCGATGATCCTTGAAAAATTTGGGAATTTTTACGCCGATTAGCGAAAATCGACTTTCCATCAGTTGTCGACGTTTCGAGGTCATATAGGCAGCTATTTTGGGTATTTTTCGAATGATATCCGAGTGTTTGTATGGGTGTCTGTGTGTGTGTGTGTGTGTGTAAATTTTCTATACTTTTTTAGTCAATCGATCGATTTAGATCGTCCTTGCTACAATCGAAAGAGCTTATCAGCCGTTAAATTTCCTGTTGATTTGTGATTATTCGATCGAATGGACCGAAGAAGAGAGGGATTTAATTCGCTGTTGACTGCAGTATCACTATTGATATTTTAACAATATTTTGTAAATATTTCACATATTTTTATTAAAAAAATAATAAATTATAGCGGTCTATGTACATCTATTGTTATTTTTTTTTAAACCTTAACAGTTTATTTCTATCCGTTTCTTAATACAATTTATTAACTGAAAGATTGTTCTATAGTAGATTTCACGTTCTCATGTAAGTTGAATTAAATTGAAATGTAAAAAAAAAATCGGTATGACGGTTGACCCTGCGGGCCAGCCCCAAAACTTCCTGCCTATTTCGAGCTCCTTGAGCTTAGGAAATTGTTGTAGATACATTTTCTCTTCGAGCTCGAAAATACTTTTGTATGCCTTTGTTTTCGAAAGAAAACGTTTTTTACGATTTTTTTTCTAACGATATCTCTCGAACGAATAAACCGATTAAGACGTTCAAGGCGACAATCGACATGTTTTATTGAGTTCTATAACTGATCAGATTTTTGAATTGATTCATCAAGTCGTTTTTGAAATACTTTCAAAATACTAAAAAAAAAATCGGTCTGTCGGTTGAACCTGCGGGCCATCCCCAAAACTTCCTGCTGTCTTCGACCTCAAAGAGCTCGAAAACATTAGTGTAGATACATTTTCGAGCTCTTCGAGCTCAAAAATGCTATCACATGCAATTGTTTTTTTATGATCTTTTCAAGCTCTAACAAGTTACCTGTTATGCTAAAGTTTGAAAATTTAAGATTTGAAAATCATCAATGAAGCGGTTTTTAGAATTTAGTTCCTGATTTTGTTCAGTAAAATAAGTGTATTGAGGCAGAAATCAATGTCGGGGATCAAAATCAAGATTTAAATAAATATTGACTCATGTAAGAAACAATAAAATATGAAATATCCGATAAAAATATTCAAAATTACGTTTCATCGGATTTTTTGTTAATAATATGATTTAAACTAAAAACCAAGTTCGATGACATTATATGATCAAAAGAAACCATAAAAAAGATGAGTTGGTATGATATCAGGCACATTTTAGTACGTTATACGATTTATCCGGAAAAAATAACATAAAATGTTATTTTTTTAATATTTCAACGCCGATATCTTTTGAACTAATCAATTGATTTTGATAGTTGACGTGGCAATCGGCGCGTTTTATTGAGTACTAGAGCTGATTAGATTTTAAAGTCGATCGTATAAGTAGTTTTTGAGAAATCAATAAAAAACTAAAAAAAAAATTTTTTTTTTTTTCGTAATTCGCTAATATTTCCGAGTCTATTCGATCAAATAATCTAAAATTTTCCGGAAAGTTGGAGGCCAACGAGCTCTTTCGATTACCACCTCAACTATCCAAATCGATTCATTAGTTAAGAAAATACGAAGAGTTTACATACATACATACATACACACACACACACACACACACACACACACACACACACACACACATACACACACTCGGACATCATTCTGAAAATAGTCAGAATAGCTTCCTAGGACCTCAAACCGTCGACATCTGATGAAAACTCGATTTTCGAAAATCGGGGCGAAATTTTTTAAAATCGTCGATTTTCTTAGCGGGAAGTTAAAAATTTTTTCTGGTAAATTTTGAAAATGGTCTCTCGTGCTTTTGACGAGCCATCTTAATCCGGTCTTCCCTACTATTTATTCCTATGCGTACACATATGTAGGCCCGCATCAAAAAACTTTATGCGAAAAAATATGTTTTAAAATATATGGATGTTCTAATGTGATATGTTGTACAATATAGAAAATAGTATTTATATTTTTGTCGCATTAATATATGATAATATATAGAAAAAAAATATACATTGCTGCAATGTATTAATTATATATTTATCAATACAACTTTTTTTAGGTATGTTTAACATATGGGAAACTTCACGCCAAATCAATCACTTGTGAACCCGGCCACTTTGGATTTGGCTCAAAATTTTTACTCTTTTTCTATCTCATCAAAAACGTTTCTCATAATTTTTTGAAACTTTTTCACTTAATCAATAAAAAAAGCTATAAATTTTCAATAAAAGTTGTTTTTTGTATTTCAAATACCTATAACTTTTTCAAAATTCGATTGATGGGATCTTTTGATCAAAAATTTTTGTTGTTGAATGTACTTTTCGGAAAATAATACTAAAAAATTATTGCAAACTATCTTCTTTGTTTTCTTTTATAGATTTTTGAAAAAAATCAAAAATTTTTCGGTTTACCATTTTTGATGTTTGATTTTTTTTTATTATATAAAACTTTGACATTTCCTGCCAATGCTCAAGTCTTTTCAGAGTGATTTTTTTTTCCAAAAAATACAAAAAAATTATTCAGAAAGTTCTTCTATTTTTTGACTTGATTTAAAGAAAAAAATTCAAATTTTTTCGACGACTAGTATTTAAAATTATTGTTTTCATTTTTTTTTTTTTTTCGAAATTTGGAAGTTATCTGAGCACTTTCAAAAATTGCCAGAATGGTGGTATAAGAAATAATCATAGTTTTCAAATTTTTTTTTTTATTTGGAAAAGAAAATCTAATTCGAAAAAATATCACTTTGAACTAATTTGATGATTTGCAGTAAATGTCAAGATTTTACATAACAAAAAAAAATCAGAAATGGTAAATATTGAAAAATTTTTGATTTTTTCCAAAAATCTAAAAAAAAAACAAAAAAGGTCGGTTACAATAATTTTTTGGTATTTTTTTTCGAAATGTACATTTGAAAACATAAATTTTGAGGAAAAAGATCTCAATCAGTCAAATTTGAAGAAATTATAGCTATTTAAAATAAGAAAAGCAATTTTTATCAAAAATTTATAACTTTTTCATTCGTTCAGTGAAAAAATTTCGAAAAATTATGAGAAACGTTTCTGATGGAGTAAAAAGACCAAAATTTTTTAGAATCTACTAAAAACTTATGGAATTCCATTAACGCATTTGTTGTACAAAATATTATAAATTTATTCTTTCACAAAATGGATTTTCATAAACGTTTTAATCCTCACTCATTTACCAATTGATCACTATAGACGCTAGACAGATGTACTACTTAAGTTATTCATTAGGGCGATTTGTATAAGTATAGATGTGTTTTGGTTAAAGGTGATATTATATAAATAATGTACCCAATATTAAATGGTCTCAAAATGTCATTACCTCTAATGTTCTATACCTGTACCTAAATACAATGTACTTTTTCCTAGAGAGAGCAGCAGACATATGCATGTATAATTATGTCGCCGGGTAATCCGTTTTCTTTTTAGCACAAATTCTTGGGATTAATATTAAAATAGGTCTAAATGAGAAGGTAATGGACGACGTAAAGCATCCATTACTAATGTTTAGGTGCAAATGTCCCATTAGATCCGACCCCCCCCCCTTCCTGGAAGTATTGCAGTCTAGTTAATTATCGGTCCTTAAAATTTTAACATCATTCAGTTTCAAACTCGAACCAAGTTGTTTCTGAATATCACCTAAATCTTAAACTCCAAGCTTTTGTTAACGTAACGATCATTCAAGTTTATATCAAATCATTATGGGTGACATCAAGTGTATTTCTTCAAGTCCACAATCTGCATCCAAACGGTCCGCCGATATTTTTGATATTGAGCATGATGCTCAATACAAAAAAATCAAAATCGAGGAATCCAGTGAAGTGACTTCGTCCGACACGTTTTTGCCGACATGTAAAATCGACGGTAATCTTATTTTTCGTCCAGTGAACGTTGAACGGGTTAAAACGACCATAACCGTCAACATAAAGACGAAAATGGTGCCCAGCAAGAAGGTGGTCCCGGTGCCTGAACCAGTCGCGGAGAAGGAGGTGGAACTGATCAAGGTTCCTAAGCGTGTGAAGCCAAATCTTCAGCAGACACCATTGTGGGTAATGCCGCCAGTTTCAAAAAGCCACGAGAAGTCTGGGCTCTGTTCCATCATGTAAAGGAACCCCATACACTCATATAGTGCTAAATTGTAAATATCTTATATATTTTTTTTTACTGATGGTGATCATGTATATATTTAAAAATTCTTATTAATTAAATTAAAATAAGGACACATATACGTGCAATTATTTTTTTTTTATTTTTTGCTCATATTTTATCATTATTTAAATAATTTCTATACATTTTTTGACGTTTTTTTTTTTTGTAAATAAATCATAAAAGCGAGAATTTTTTAAAAATTACTATATTCATTAGTATATTAGCAATAAATATAAGTATCATGTTAATTTTTTTTTATTATTGTTATGTCGGACCATCCTCATTTTACAAAAGATAAAAATTAAAGTTAGACAATTTAATAAAAAAAGGTTAAGTTAAAATATTTCAAGAAGAAACAAAAATAATTTAAAGAGAATTTATTTTTAGTATTTCGTTATGAGGAAACCGATTGTGGGGGCTGTGCAGGGGTCCTCTAAAGGGGACAGCTGCATAACTCCCGCGATAAGGCCGAACATCACTTTTGAGAGTTTTTCTACGAAAACTCATAAAAGTGGTAATAAAACGGAAAATTTATGTTTCCGCTGCTTGGGAGTGCTCCGACCCAAAGGTGAAACTTTCCAGATCACTTTTGGGAAGTAACGGAAATATTTTTATTTTAACATTTTATCTTAATATTTTTATTTAAACATTTTATTTAAACACAGCTTTAATTTAAAACTAAAAGGAACCAAAAGAAAAAATAAGAATAAGAGACAAACAATACTTGAAAAAAAAATCCAATAAAATAATTAAATAAATAAATAGATAAATAAATAAATCAATAAATAGATAAATAGATAACTAAATAAATAAGTAAATCAATACATAGCTAAATAACTAAATAAATAAATAAGGATCGAAATGATTGAATAAATATCCAAATGAATGAATAATTAATAAAATAATTAGGTAAATAAATAAGTGAATAAGTAAATAAATAAATAATAGATAGTTAAATAAATAGCTAAACAAATAGTAAGTTAAGTAAAAGCTAATTTAAAGGAAGGGCAAAAGAACACGCCTAAGACTAATGCGGAGGGGATGGTGCGACCCCCGAAACATTGGGCCTTAAAACGAATGGGAAGAAAGTCAAGGCCAAGATGTTTTTCTATTGGACCTGATTTTCCCCCGAACAAATAGTTAAGAAACGCCTTTTCATTTTCTGTGAGACTCCGAAATGTTAACTAAAAAAGTCAGTCGTTAATTTCTGTCCAAAGTGGACGGTTGCATAATAAATAGAAGAAAATCAGAGTCGGCTGGTAGCCACCTGATATTTTAAAGAAAACCATAATTAAAATAAATAGTAATAAATCAGGGTAGGCAGGTTGCCACTCTGCGGTTGGAAATTTAAAGGTTACAAAAAGTTAAGTTGATAAGCAAATTAGTAAAACAAAGTCTGAGTTGTGTGTGCGTGTAAATTTAAACAGGTCATCAAAGGAGAAACTCACAGAAAAGGGAGAAGGGCCGTACCACTACTTTATCTATTAGACGTAAAATAAATCTGTAAACCGAGTAAGTCAGAAATTTATCTTGTTTGTAATTTTTCTTTCAATATACTACTATTATATAAATTAAATTCCTATACATTAACTTTCATTTAAAGATTTCATCGATCCCCGGTCTATTAGTCGCAAGACTAGGACCGAATATTTTAATATTACAATAAATCCGATTTTAAAGTGGGTAGAGTCTCTCGCTCATAATTTGTCATCTTTAACACCGTTGGCATATTATAGTCAGGGCTCAAAACCTGCTTTTGTTGCAAATCCGACATAACATTATATATTTTTTTTTTTCCAATTTTGTATATAATCTTTCGTAAAAATTTTTTCTAGTTTTTAATAAAAAATTTATTTATTCTAAAAAAATTTTTTTAATTGAAAAAGAGTTTTAAGATTCCCCGAATCTCATTGCTTTCAAATAATATTAATTAGTCTCTTTTAGTTAAATTTATTATTTAATTTTAATTAGTATTAATTAATATTAATTTATTTTTAAATAATTTTAATTTACTACATTTAAGTTACTATTTATTTATTAAGATCAAGACTGAATACCGTCGAAAATTGGGGTTGAAGGTAATCATACAATACATATATTTATTTAATTTTACAGTATACTTAGGAGGACAAAATAGGATACTATCAAAATTTTATTAAAAAAAAATTTTTATTCTAAATCGTTTTTAAACATTCAAAAATAACTTTTGTAAACATAATTAAATGTTATTTAAAATTTTATTTTTGTCAAACTTTTTTAAAAATTAATTGTCAGAAAAAAATTCGACCGGGTGAACATTTTTTTTAAAGAATTTCGTGTTTATTCAATGAACAGAATCAATAAGTTCGCGAGTTAATAATTGATTAATCCAATTAACTTTCCATAGTATCAATCGAAACAAGCAAAATATTCTAGAGTAAATTTTTGAGTTGAAATTTTAATAAACAGTTAAATTTAAATTATATATAATATACAAAAAAAAATGACTTTTTGGCGCAAAAAAAATTTTTCACTATAGAATGAAAAAAAAAAAAAAAATTCTTTTAGGACTCGAAAAATTGTTTCGCGCCAAGAAATATTCTCTCGCCGCGAAAAATTTTTTCTTGGCCCAAGAAAACTTTTTCTCGCTCCAAGGAAATTTTGATTTAAAATTTTTAATGCATAAAATGTCTTAGGGAAAATAGAAATTATTCACGCCAAAAAATCATTCCTTTCTGTGTAATTTTTGATGTAACATTCAGAAAATCAGGTCATAACTGTAGGTCGCTCGTTAATATTATTAATATACTTCTGTAATGATACACTGTCAAAAAACAAGAATGAATTCGGATTTAATGTTAATCCGAATTTACTCTGCCACTCGGAGTTCCGAAGTTTTAAAAGAAATCACTCCGTATGCGGAGTGAATTAAAAGTTTTTTTAAACTATTAAGCTGTGTGTGTGCGAGTGCGTGTTTGCGCAAATATGCGCGTGGTTTCGGATCTGTGTGTGTGTGTGTGTGTGTGTGTGTGTGTTAGTATGTGTGTGTGTGTAAATATATGCGTTCGTGTGTTCGGATGTGTGTGTGCGGGAGCATGTTGGTACTAATTTTAGCGTGAGTGTTTTCGGATCGGTGTGTGTGTGTGTGTGTGTGTGTGTGTGTGTGTGTGTGTGTGTGTGTGTGTGTGTGTGTGTGTGTGTGTGTGTGTGTGTGATTATGTGAGTGTGTGTGTAATTAATTCTGGAACTTAGAAAAATTTTGTTCTGAAATTGTGCAAGGTCAAAGCTCGATTAAATCGTGGACTTGAGAAATGTCTCAATACCGGAACGACGAACGGTAGATGACTGATTTGTATCGTTTTAAAAATATTCAAATAAATTATAAACCAAAATGATTTATTACATCATATAGAATAAACATTAACTAATTCAAAAATAATCAAATAAGGTCATTTTTCTTAAATTCAATAAAAAAAAAATTTTGAGGTTATACTAGAAAAATCATTAAAAAAAAAACTAAGAACAAAAATTTATTCTTTATGATTTAAATCAGAGTTTATGTATACTTAATCTATTTTTTATAACAATTATACATACTGCATTAAATATTAGGGCTCCAGAAATAATTAATATTGTACTTGATTTAGCCAGTCAATTAAACTCACCGTTAATGTCTATCGATAACATTAATATAATTGGCTGTTCCGGTACTGGGCACGGGTTCATTTTGGTGTACCAATAGACGAACAATAACATTAATATAATAAAACTATTTTTTTTATATCTTTTATATGTTTCCTTGAATTTTATGTCATTCAAGATGAATATACTAAAAAAAATTATTGAAAAGTAATTCTATGCATTTTCTATAAGCTTAAGACCATTGACTGATTTCTTAGCAAAACCATTAAGAGACGTGAAAAAGTCATGAATCCGAGACTATTGCTCTAATTAACATTTTTTTTTTTCATATTGTTTAGTCGCAACATTGCCCATATAATTTATTTTAAAACCTTATTTTTATATTGATTCATTTACATATTTTTAACTTTACTCATGCAAACAAAATTTATTATATTTAAGAAAAAATGATAGTTTATTACTCTGTGAAATATTTTTAATCTTACTAAGTTATATTTTACAACACTTTCATGTTTTGTCACTGAAATTTCTTATCTTAAGGAAACGATTGCAAATACATTTTAAGCCGATTTTTTATATTACTAGGGCACACTTGGTAATTTCCAAGCACTTAGTCCTGCTTCCTAGACCTTAACATCCCAATGTTACTATTTTAAAAGTATTGTTAAAAGCATCTGCTCCATAAAAATCGCTGCTGTACGGCTAATTTTTTTTTTGTATAATTGCAATCCCGTCTCCTTTCCAAAGTTCTCTCTACGGTCAAAATATTATGGCTCTAATCCCTTAAGCCCCTCATAAATCATAACTTCCTTGTCCTCAAGTACCCGCATTGCTCAACTCTGAACTTTCTACCTAAACTCCATCGGTCCCAGTTAAATGCCTACCTACAAACCTAGCCAAGTACCAATGGCAAGAAACATTATCCCTCTTTCCACCTTCTTGCCCTTAGCTGCCCAATGATTTCCTCGCATTTTTCCTTGGTCACTTTTCGCCACTAAAATAAATCCACCTCCAAAAAACTTGAATTATTTTTAAATATAATTTTTTGTATCAGTAACTCACCAGACTTGTAAAGAGCAGCAAGCTCAGTTGAATAAAGTACCTACGATCATTGTATTTTTTTTGGTTTTCATTACTCGAGCCAGACTCGCATTTATTTTTTTGTATTTACTATCAATCATCTCATCAACCATTATCAAATCACTGCCATTACTGCGGTAAACTAATCGCGGTACAAAACATTGGTCCTTCGAGCCGGATAACGTGCAAATAAAAAATAATTTATTTTACTGGAATTGCACAGTCGTTTCCGACTTTTACGTAAGTGCGTTTTTTCATGGTGAGAGTTTAAGTGTTTACCATACTCATCAAGTTTGTGATCATCACTTCATCAAGCAGTTACTCATCTCAAAAGTGAAAGTTTTATATGCAATAAATTATTTTGCATAATTTATCTCGAGCATCAGACCATGTAATCGAGATTTTATTATCAGCAGCTTTACGGCAGAGTTAACCTCATCCGAGGGACAGTGAGCAACCGGCCTGAGGTCCATAATCATCAGCTTTTACAATCATCATCGGATTTTCAACGCCATTGTGACGCATTGTCATAAATCAACTTCTTAACTATCGACAAGTAAGTCAGTTGAATCACCAATATTTCCTACCATTAGTGTATTTTCCATACCATTCATATTTTGCTTCCTGCAATCGCGAGAATCTACATTTGTGCTCTGCTTTCGATCTTTTTTATCACTTATTTGTATTTATTACTGATCAAACATGGCTGAAGCACAAATTAAGGCTTTAAAATGTAAGCGAGGTGCAGCAAAGCGTTCATTAACTATGTTCGAAAATATCTTAAAACGGTTTAATCCGGAGGAAGACTTTTCAGTCTTAAATAAAAGGTTCTCTGATTCAGAGAAAACCCGCGAAATCTTTCTAGAATACTAAAATGAATCAGAATTATTAGAAGGAGGAGAGGACGAAGAAAAACTGGCTGAAGTTTATCAGCATAAAGTTCAATTCGAGGAAGCCTATTTCGAAGGATACAAGATCGCGCATAAGCATTTGTTTCCAGGACCCACAAGTTCTGCTCCAACCGCATCCTCCATTCCGGAAATTTCTATTTTTAATCCACCAATTATATCTGCTAATTTAAATCAATTGCCAGCAAATATCAATCCTGGATCGCCGGGTGATCACGAACAAATTTCAATGCAATCTCAGACGCGTGAATTAACTTCTCTGGGCATTCATGAACAAATCGCACATCAAAATCAAGCGTGTGAATGCTTTCCTCTGCCCACTACTGAGCAAATTTCACATCACAATCAAACACGCAAATCATCTGCTCCGCATTCAGACCACTCCGTCATCGTCACACCAAGTTATTATAACCCCAACTACTTCGGTTTGCCTTCTGTGGAAGTGCCTAAATTCGGTGGGGCCTTCGACGAATGGATAGGTTTTCATGATTTATTTGAATCCTTTATCCATGGAGATAAAAATATTCCCCCGATTCCTAAATTGTATCATTTAAAAAGCTGTTTGGTAGGAGAAGCGGCTAGTGTAATCTCTTCCTTTAAAGCCTCAGCTCAAAATTATGAGCTGGCTTGGAATTTACTAAAAGATCGTTATGATAACAGTAAGCTAATGCGGGAAAAATATATTCAAGCAATACTGGACATTTCTCAAATATCAAAAGAGTTTTCAACGCAAGCTTTCGTGGATCATTTACAAAAAATTTGCGTGCTCTTAAAACTTTAGGAGAGCCTATTGATGGGTGGAACTCCATTCTGGTGGTTATTCTCCGTAATAAATTACCAAATTCGCTTCGTGATCGATAGGAGGATCATAGCAATAGCTATCCTAATCCCACCATCGATCAATTTATTGCTTTTTTAGCACGGCGTGCTCAATTCGAAGCCACGCGTGCTCAGGCGTATAGTTGGAAGCCAGATAGCCAAAAATCTAACTCTCGAGCTCCGTCACAGCCAAAACAAGCTTTCGCGTTAGAGGTATCTCCTGGCCGTTGTCTTCACTGTTTAGACGATAATCATTACATCAATTCCTGCGCCAAATTTACCGTTTTAACTCCATTCGCCAGGTATGAAACTGCTAAAAGAAACGGTTGGTGCACTAACTGTTTGCGTAATACGCACCAATCGTCTCAATGTACTGCATCTGTGGGCAGCGTCATAATACACTACTGCATTTCGAAAAGCTCAACGCTTCTTCTCAAAAAAATAGCGGAAATAACTATAACAATAATAATTATGACAATGGTAACCATAACAATCATAATAATCACAATAGCATCAATAAAATTAATACAGCCAGTCAGAGTGAATCAAGTGCGCAGGCGCAGACTTCTCGCGTCAACTTGCACGCGCTTGTATCCTCCGAGGCCCTACTGGCCACCGCCATAGTGGATATCGTGAATCCACAAGGAATTTCAAAGGCATGCAGAAATTTTTTGGATGCCGGTTCCCAGGCTCATTTTCTTACTGAAGCTACAGCTAACTTTCTAAATCTTGACCGAACTGAAGTTAACATATCGGTCAGTGGTGTCGACAATCTAAGTACAAATATCAAGCACGCCACTCGCGCTATCATAAAATCGCGATTCAATAAAATTTCTAAAAATAATGAGTTTTTGATAATTCCGCAAATTAGCAAAGCAATGCCGTCGACTCCTATTGATCTCGCTGGGCTAGAAATACCGAAAAATATCGTTTTAGCTGATCCAGAGTTTTGTAAACCTTCCTCAGTAGATGCACTTATAGGAGTCAATCTTTTTTACAAGCTTTTAAGTGTCGGACAAATTAAATTGAAAAATCAGCCGGAGGCCATTTTGCAAAAAACTCAGCTTGGGTGGGTGGTCGCTGGTGGTTTAAATTCTTCGTTTAAGAAACCAAATTTATCATGCCATCTTATTTTCAACAACCAAGTTAATGATACTAATCTCACCCGATTTTGGGAAATAGAAGAGCTTCCCGCGGCAAAAGTTCTGTCCCCTGAAGAGCAGTTGTGTGAGGAGCATTTTCTTTGCAATACTACCAGAGAAACATGGTTCGGCTGCATTTAACAATAATGTAAACAAACTTGGTGCTCCATACCCTTCAGCCTTGCGGCGTTTTCAATCACTTGAGAAACGTTTGAAGCAAGATAAAGAAATTGGAAATGAGTACACTGCCTTTTTGCAAGAATATCTAGATTTGGGTCACATGTCGCTTGCAACCGAGTCAAATGTTGTGGACTCGGACTTTTATCTTCCTCACCACGCTGTAGTTAAAAAAGACAGCCCGACTACCAATACTCGGGTCGTCTTTGACGGTTCTGCTAAAACTTCTAGCGAAATATCCCTAAATGACGCTCTCATGGTCGGCCCTAAGCTGCAGGACGACTTATTTATTTTGCTTATTAGATATCGGTCTCATACTATTGTTCTTACTGCAGATATAGAGAAAATGTACCGTCAAATTCGGGTACATCCTGACGATACCAAATATCAAAAGATATTATTTCGAGGCAATCCTTCTAAACCTATTTCTACGTACATACTTAATGCCGTCACTTACGGCACAGCATGCGCTTCTCATCTTGCCATTCGTTCTCTGCAGCAGCTCGCTCGCGACGAGGGTCACGCTTATCCTCACGCTGCCGTAGCCCTAAAGCGCGATTTCTACGTTGACGACCTTCTCACTGGCACAAATACTATTCCGGAAGCCGAAGTGTTACGCGATGAGCTAAACGAAATTTTGAAAAAAGGTGGCTTCAACTTACGAAAGTGGGCTTCAAATGAGCCCTCTCTCTTATATAAGTGCGACGAGCACCCAGTCACGACTCATATGTCACTTGACCCAGGCACGTCTATCAAAACTCTAGGCATTCATTGGAACGCCAGAGAGGACAGCATATTCTATAGCGTAAATGTCTGTAAGCTAAAAACAGTCACTAAACGCTCCATTTTATGTCAGATAGCCAAACTGTTCGATCCTTTGGGCTAGCTAGGTCCCGTCATATTACATGCAAAAATAATTATGCAATCATTATGGAAAACTGGCGTGGCGTGGGACGAATCAGTTCCAGTCGACTTGCACACGTCGTGGACTGCTTATGTGGAGCAGCTTCCATTAATTTCTGATCTACGTTTCGGTCGTTGCATTACCCTTGCTGACTCAATTAACGTTCAAATACATGGTTTCTGTGATGCCAGCGAAAAGGCGTACGGTGCCTGCTATTACTTACGGTCGGTGGATCAAGATGACAAGATTCACGTAAAATTAATTTGTTCTAAATCTCGAGTGGCTCCGGTAAGCTCGATTTCATTGCCTCGCCTAGAGCTTTGCGGTGCTCTTTCACTTGCTCGCTTATTCCATACAGTACAACAAGCACTCTCAATAAACATCGATGAGATTTTTTTGTGGTCTGATTCTACAATAGCCTTGCATTGGCTAAAGGCACCCCCGCATCGCTTAAAAACATTTGTCTCAAATCGCGTTGCTGAAATTCAGAGACTAAGAAGCGCTTCCCATTGGCGTCATGTTGCCTCACTTGATAACCCCGCGGATCTTGTATCTCGCGGCCAACTTCCATCTGAATTCGTCCAAGGAGAGATCTGGCAACGAGGTCCTTCCTGGCTTTGGAAGGAGCAAGTATTGTGGCCTAAGACTATTTTAGCTCATATCGATCTGCCTGACTTAAAACCTGATATCTCCATCGACACTTGCATGAAGCTAGAATTACGCGGTCATAATTTGATTGAGCGATACGAATCATTTGAAAAGCCAACTCGCCTCGTCGTTCACCTTCTTCGCTTTATTAATAACTTAGGATGCAAGGAGCCTCAGCGTATCCGCGACCACCTAACTCCTGTAGAAATGAAGGCTGCCCGCGATACCATAGGCAAAATGGTCCAGATGGCTTCTTTTGCTACCGAAATAAATTGTTTGAAGAAGGGTATTCCTATCCGCGATGGTAGTAAATTAATTCCCTTAAATCCCTTCCTTGACTCCAATGGCCTTCTACAGGTAGGCGGCAGTCTTGCTTTATCGGAGTTACCTGAGGGGCAGCGTCATCCAATGGTACTTCCCAGTGATCACCACATCACACGCACTATCATACGCGAAGAACACGTACGCCTAAATCACGCCGGGACTCAAACTACTTTGTACTCTTTGCGCCAAGTTTACTGGCCTCTAAACAGTCGTAACATTACTCGGAAAATCATATATAAATGTTTAAAATGTTTTCGAGCCAAACCTAAGCTCGCTGATCACATTATGGGCGATTTACCTTCCTATCGAGTATCCCAATCACATCCTTTCCTGCACGTTGGAGTTGATTACTGTGGGCCGCTATATATGAAATAACGAAGGCATCGTAATCGTCAAAAACTCAAGGTCTATGTCGCTGTTTATGTATGTATGTCTACGAAAGCGGTTCACCAAGAATTAATCAACGATCTTACTACGGAGGCATTTATAGCCAGCCTCAAGCGCCTTTTTGCAAGGCGTGGAAAGTCTACCGATATTTATTCAGACAATGGTACCAATTTTGTAGGTGCAAGTCGTGAGCTCAATCAGCTATACGCTTTGCTTCATTTCCCAGAACATAAAACTCCAATGCAGCATTTTATGCATCAACGGAAGATTAATTGGCATTTTATCCCCCCCCCCAGGGCACCTCATTTTGGAGGGCTCTGGGAGGCCGCAGTTAAATCCTTTAAAAAACATTTTATAAGAACTGTAGGAGATACTCTGTTAACCTACGATCAGTTGGAAACGTACCTTATAGAAATAGAGGCAATACTAAATTCTCGTCCGATTTTCCCATTATCATCCGATCCTAACGACCTCCTGCCTTCAACACCTGGCCATTTCCTTATTGGTGGTCCACTGACAACTTTTCCACAGGTTGATTTCACTGACACCCTGTCTAACTGGTTGTCTGCGTGGCAGCATGCTCAACAAATGAAGCAACACTTTTGGAAGCGATGGTACAAGGAGTACCTGCATCAGCTCATCATGCGTCTGTCTCATTGCCAATAATCATCCAATCTAGAAGTAGGCACGCTGGTTTTGATTTCAGAAGACCATCTGCCATTGCTTCAATTGTCCGTAGGTCGCATTATTGCAGTTCATCCCTGTCGAGACGGAGTCGTACGAGCCGCGACGATCAGAACTGCCAAAGGGGAATACGAGCGCTGCACCAAGAAGCTGTGCCCGCTACCATTCGAAGACGACTCCGCAGCTCATCAAGATTGAACTAAATAGTTCAAGGGGGGCGGCATGTTACGTCGCAACCTTGCCCACATAATTTATTTTAAAACCTTATTTTTATATTGATTCATTTACATATTTTTAACTTTACTCATGCAAACAAAATTTATTATATTTAAGAAAAAACGATAGTTTATTACTCTGGGAAATATTTTTAATCTTACTAAGTTATATTTTACAACACTTCCATGTTTTGTCACTGAAATTTCTTATCGTAAGGAAACGATTGCAAATACATTTTAAGCCGATTTTTTATATTACTAGGGCACACTTTGGAATTTCCAAGCACTTAGTCCTGCTTCCCAGACCTTAACATCCCAATGTTACTATTTTTAAAGTATTGTTAAAAGCATCTGCTCCATAAAAATGGCTGCCGTACGGCTAATTTTTTTTTTGTATATTTGCAATCCCGTTTCCTTTCCAAAGTTCTCTCTACGGTCAAAATATTATGGCTCTAATCCGTTAAGCCCCTCATAAATCATAACTTCCTTGTCCTTAAGTACCCGCATTGCTCAACTCTGACCTCCCTATCCAAACTCCATCGGTCCCAGTTAAATGCCCACCTACAAACCTAGCCAAGTATTAATGGCAAGACACATTATCCCTCTTTCCACCTTCTTGCCCTTAGCTGCCCAATGATTCCCCACATTTTTCCTTGGTCACTTTTCGCCACTAAAATAAATCCGCCTCCAAAAAACTCTAATTATTTTTAAATATAATTTTTTGTATCAGTAACTCACCAGACTTGTAAAGAGCAGCAAGCTCAGTTAAATAAAGTACCTAAGATCATTGTATTTTTTTTGGTTTTCATTACTCGAGCCAGACTCGCATTTATTTTTTTGTTTTTACTATAAATCATCGCATCAACCATTATCAAATTACTGCAATTACTGCGGTAAACTAATCGCGGTACAAAACACATGTTTTCTAAAATCTATTTTATATCTTATTTTTTTACTGAAAGATTAAGGTTTCAAATAAAAAAAGTTTTCTAAGATCTAGAATGAAATTTTTTTTGTTTACTATTTACTTAGTGTCTTTTGTTTAAAAATGTCGACAGTTAATAATTATATAAGAGCTATGTTTTTTAGTTGTCTTGATAGAATATTAATAATATTTAACGGAAGTAGTCAAATTGCTGTTAAAATCTCAACAAAAATTACTTCAATGCACTGAATAAAGTCGAAAAATATCTAGACATTCAAAACCGTATCAAAATATTCCTCTGTGATATTGTAATACGAAATAGCGACAGCACATTTTAAATATCAAGAAAATTTAAATAATCCTCTATATCTAGATGCTCCTGAATCACTTTCCATGAGCAGTAAGTTCAATTGAACTTTATCCATTCTTGTTATTTTTAATAAATCATGTAGTAATTAATTTTGTCCATAAATGGAAATATCAATTTCGTTTTTTATTAGTTTTTGAATTCAACTTTATTGCTTTCATATATCACTTTTAATAAAGCAAAGAATTAAAAAAAATTTTTGTCACGTAATGTTTTTTTTTAAATTAATATTATTGAGGATCGCACAATTTTTGAGTTTTTTAGAATAATTCATTTTTTTAAGGCAAAGTTTTTCACCACTTTTCCTATAAATTAAGATTCTCTTTTATTTTGAATATAAACTTATAATAATAAATTTCTGTATTTATAAAAATATCTAACAGATGATGATAAGGAACTGAATGAGTTGGAGGTAGAAGCCAGAGGAAAATAATTGATTTTTCTCAGAATGTATGTTCAAAAAATTCTCAGTTACTTGGATGCATTATCAGAAGAAAAGGAGGAGGATGAAGTTAAATTTTTTTTAAGTAATATCTATATCTTAATTGAGGCTAATTTATTTATTAAATAAATATTATTTTATATCAATGTGTAAAAAAATATCGAACTTTCATTAATTTTTCGTTTTCATTATTTATCATTATAATTATAAAAAAAAAATTTTAATCTTTTTTTGATCGAATATTGATCAAAATCAGACTAAAAATAATTGACAGAAAAAGTCGGATTTTAAACTAAATAAGAATAAAAACAGACTAAAAATGATTGGAAATAAGTCTAAAAATAGTCTAAATAAGGAATAGTTAGGGCAAAACTAGATTAAAATTTACATATTAATTAAATATGAATGAAAGAAAAAATTTAATAAAAATGACTTAAAATTTTTAGTTTATCAAAAACAGATCGAATTTTCCAACCCTAATATACCCGTATGTCTGCTGCTTACTCGAGGAAAAAGTACATTTTATTGAAGTACAGGTATAGAACATTTGAGGTGATGATATTTTTAAACCATTAAATATTGGATACGTTGTTTATATGATATTATCTATTGACCAAAATATATGTATACTTTTACAAAGCACCCTAATAAATAACTTAAGTACTATATCTGTCTGTCGTCTATAGTGAACAATTGGTGACTAAGTTAGGATTAAAACGTTTATGGTAATCCATTCCGTGAAAGAATGATTTTACAATACTTTGTACAAACGAATAAGCTGATAAAATTTCATAAGTATTTGTTGAATTTCAAAAAATTTTAGAGACGGTATTTATTGTTGAAAAAAATTGTTAGATTGAAAAAAAGTCGATCGGATATTCTGAGTACTTATCGTATGTGTTATAAGGGATGATGCATTTAATGCTTCATCTAAATGTTGCTACTCACTGCGCTGACCACTCACGTCACGTGAAGTCACCCCTATTGAAAAAATTCAAAAAAAATATGTCAAAATTTAATATAGTGGAAACCTAAAACATGCAAACCTTGTCAATAAGACAATTTATAGATAAATTGAGAAAAATATAGATAGCCCGAACTGGGAATCGAACCCAGACCATGTCGGTATCGCGCCGAGTGCTCTACCAGTTGAGCTATCCGGCACTATACTATATTCCGTTCAATTTTATCTATAACTTATTGAGCCACACCGTCCATCGTACGGTATTAACACCAATTTAATATAGTGGAAACCTAAAACATGCAAACCTTGTCAATAAGACAATTTATAGATAAATTGAGAAAAATATAGATAGCCCGAACTGGGAATCGAACCCAGACCATGTCGGTATCGCGCGTACATTCTGGATATAGCGTCTGGACCCTCATTTTCAGTACCACGGCGATGTTCTATGGTAATCTGATGAGATAGTATTTCTATTGCCCAGCGTGCTAATCTACCATTTGGATCACGAAGTGAATGAAGCCATTTTAAAGACGCATGGTCTGTCACCACTGTAAATGGAGCACCTTCTAAATAGCATCGTAATTTTCTAACAGCCCATACCACGGCTAAGCACTCCTTTTCTGTTGTTGTATAACGGGTTTCAGCGCCTCGAAGTTGACGACTCAGACAAATGATGAGATACTCTTTCCCAGTCTCGAAATCTCGCTGAACCAGAAATGCCCCTATTCCAGTATCGCAAGCATCAGTATATAGATAGTATGGGAGTCCCACTTTAGGTATAGCAAGTGGTTGTGCATCAATTAAAGCGTGCTTTAATTTTTGAAGCGACTCTTCTTCTTGCTGCTCCCATTTCCACTCAGTATTCACCCCGGTTAATTTATTTAACGGGCCCTGAGCTTTAGCTACATCTTGGAGATGACGATGATACCAATTTACTAAGCCGAGGAAACTCCGAAGTTGTTTCCGGTTCGTTGGACGTGGATAATTTGCAATTGGTGCTATCTTTTCTGGATCAGGATGTAGGCCTGTTTGGTTGACAATGAATCCCAAAAATTTTACTTCCGGGCGACAGAATTTACATTTCGCCGGATTAATCAGCAGACCTGCTTCTCGGAAAATTTTGAATACCAGTTTTAAAATTTGTTTGTGTTCTTCTAGAGTCTCACTGATGACAATCCAGTCGTCCAAATACGCAAATACTTTTTCTGACTAACTCATTGGTAAATTTTCATCGACAAGTTTCTTGTGTAATCTATCCTTTAGCTCATCCATAGCTTTCTGGAATGTACTGGGAGCCCTAACTAGACCATAGGGCATTCGCAGCCACTGGTACTGCCCTCGTCCTTCCACAGAAAAAGCGGTGAGAGGAATCGACGCAGGAGACATACGAATTTGGTGAAATGCTTCCTTTAAATCCATTGTACTGATCGATATTGCCCCGTGTAAGGCACTTGGAATTCTGAGCATGTTAGGTAACGGATGAGCTGGCGGTATAGTCCACTTGTTGATTGGCCGATAATCTACGCAAAATCGCCATTTATTATTTGGTTTTGATACCATCACTGGTGAACAAGACCAGACACTGTAACTAGGTCGAATGAATTTTTTCTCCAGGAGTTCATCAATTTGACGATTCAGTTCTTCATTAATTACTGGACTTCTTCTGTACGGTTTAATTCTTACTGGTGTTGCCCCCGGTTTCTAAACAATCTCATGTTCCACAATATTCATCAGTCCTTGATTTGGTAAATTCTCAAAACTTTTTATTTCTTGTTCGATGAATTTTTCAAAATCAAATTCTTCCTCGGCTGTCATAGACGCACAATTTGTGATATTTTTTTTACATGAGATGATTTGAAACGGGTGAATTTCCGTGCCGTTACTGAACTTCCACATTCGATTTTTACTATCTATTATTACTCCAAATTGTAACACAAAATCCATACTGAGAACCACTGAGTACCCTAGGTCTTCCAAAACACTTAGATATTGTTCACCGGCCACAGAACCAATTTGTATGATGAATGGAGCTCCGCCTAAGCTCTTACAGATAGTATGATTGGCTAGTAAAATACCACGTTTCTTGGTTTCATCTGGTTGAAGATCTCCAGAAGCATATTCCCGAATGTCTTCATACACTTTTGCATTGATGTATGAACGTTCACTTCCAGTGTCTAGGATCCCATTTAATTTGATGCCAAAGATCCATAATGAAACTGGTATTCTAGCTGTCACTATTGGTGGTCGAGGAACTGTACCAGGAACAAAGATCTTCCTTCCTGCCAATCGGGTTTTGATAGCTGTAGACAGAGGATATCTTCGAAGTATTCCAGGAAGGAAAGCTTTCCTTGATGATGATGCGTGACTGGGATCCACCGGCGCTCCTGAAAGCTGGCTCTCCCCCTCGCCGAGCTCCAGAGAACGCGGTTCCCCCAATTCTATCTCAGTATCTTCTGGTTCCAACCCAGGCTCAATTTCCTCCTCCCAAGATGGTTCACTCTCTTCATCGTCACTATCTTCTGTTGTAACTTGCCATTAAACCGCCGAGATCTGCATCTGGCTGAACTGGAACTTCATAATGTAACTCTGGTTCTTCTAAAATTTGAATAGATTGTTCAATGACTTCATTAATATTTACCGACTTGTCATCTCTGACCCACGAGATTATCAAGTCTAAATTTCCCGTACTGTGTGACTCTATCCTGCCGGGTCTTGAATTTCGCGGCTTCTCCTCGCTGGCCGGCGAATCTTCAGATCGGCTCCCTGAGCTGGTAACTCGATCATTTAAAATTTTTAAATCGGTATTTTTGGACCCCTCTGTTTTTTTCGGAACAACCTGAGCCGACAAGGATTTCGGACCAGGTACTATTCGTTTTTTCGAGCATCACCACTGTCCGCTTGTGCTCTAGGACTCTCCTTGTTTGCACCATTAGCTTGATTGTCTTCAGTGAATTTAATTAGTTCACAGTTATCTCGTGTATGTCCAATTCCAAAGCATAGATTACATACTTCTTGTCTTGGATTTACACATACTTCAAAGTTGTGTCCCATTATACCGCAGTTAAAACACGGCTTATTGCTTCTTGGCACAAATATTGGAGCTTGATTGAAACCTGGTGATCTCGGAAACTGGTTGACACGTGGCCGGAATCCCATTTGTTGTCTATTTTGATACGGTATGCGATTATAATTATTATTAGTCTTCATCTGGACACCATATTTTTTATTGTAAGTGGATTGAGAGTTAGGTTCCATGATATTACACTGTGTATACTCTTGATCATCTTCTTCATAGGCAGTTTCTCTGGTGGGCGATTGCAGCAAGCCAAATCGAGGTTTGTCTTGAAACTTGACTGTTCTCTGAGGCACTGATAACTGATGAGCTTCTTCAATGCATCTTGTGGCTTCATTTAGTGCATTTAATAAGCCTTCATAGGTGTGTACTTGTCTTGCAAAGACCAACGTCCGTAGCTCGTCTGTTAGATGATTTCTAATACACGCTACTTGATCTTCTACTGGTGGTGGAATGTTCTTAGACTGGTATTTCTGTTGTATTTTCAAAACGAACTCTGTGACATTATCTCCTTTGTTCATCCTCATCTTGCTTATGTCCATAATAATTCGATGATCAGTTGCAGGACTCCCAAAGGCCTTACGGAATTCGGTTTTGAATTGTAAATACCCCGACCATCTATTGTAGTTTAGGTCATACCAACGAGACGAAGCACCATGAAGTATATAGCTCATGACTCTCAGAAGTTCTTTATCTGTCCAGTCTTCTCGATTTGCTCTAGCTTCAACTGCGTGTAAAAATTCGTCAACAGTTAAATTTTCTTGAGGATAGAAAATATTGCCCATTTTCAAACCCTGTATGATGTCTTTCCAACGTCTGTCTTCCACAAAAGGTGAAACATTCCTGCCGAGATTCCGTTGATGTTGTGTAGGTGTGGGTTCCCTATCCCCGACACTTACACTCTGATGTGAATTTTGATATGATGGAATCTGGCCCTGTTCACTATTTGACTGCTGTCGCTGGTTTAATTGTAGTTGACGCAATTGTTCCTGAAGACTACTTAATTGATCAGCGATTGATGTCTGTTGATTATTCTGTCCAGATTGACTAGCTTGTTGGAATTGATTATTGTTTTCAACTCGCGGCTGCTGTTGTTGTTGAACTTGATGGTGAATAGTTTATTGTTGAGTATGATGATTATTGTCAACTTGTGGCTGCTGTTGTTGAACTTGAGGTTGAATTGTTTGTCGTTGTGGTCTTATTTCAGCTGGACCACTCCCCCTCGCCAAACCTTGACCCATCGGGGCAACGGTTGTACCAAATTAAAGTTCAGCTGCTCTCCAATCTACCAGCGAGTAAGAACGCCACGATTTGTCTAGCGGGTTGAGCCTGTTCATTAATTCACCTTGGGCTGTCATCATTTGATTCAACATTCTGGCCAATTCATTTATTGACGCTGAGTTTTCTTCATTAATCAATCGCTGTGTTCTTGTCATTTGCTGGACTTGCCTTGAACTTTCATTCATACGATCAAATAGGATACGCATATCTGGTGGTACCTCCTCCCGACCGAGTGCGTTGTTCACATTTTGTCCATCCACTGTTGTTTGATTAGGTGGGTTCTCTCCCAACCTATCTGTGTTGTCCAAATTCCTTGTGTTTTCTGCCGGCAAATTGAGTGGGAAACCTCCCGACCCAACTACGGCGTCTTCAAAATTTCCATTGTTTCCTGCCGGCGAGCTAAGTGGGACGACCCCCGACCCAACTACGGCGTTTAAGCTTGTCGAATTTATCATGAATGGAGCTGCTGTATAACAGCTGCTAGTTGTGGTCGTAATCACGTTCGTGCTGTTTGTACTTATAGATATCGTTGGTACTGGTAGTATTGCTGATGACGAACCTGGATTTTGTGTGTTGTTTCGACGACTTTGACCTCTACGAGCCGAAAGCCTTCTTAATTCCGGATTTACCCACGTTTCTCTTGTTGGGTCGGAACTATTGCCACCGTTAAACATTTTTGTTTTATCTTTTAATACTTAGTTTATGATATTAATTTTAAGTATTTGAGTTTAAGTAAATTGATGTCAGTATTAATTTGAGTTACTAAATAAAGTCTTTGATATTTTACTTTAATCCTCTAGCACAATGACAAACTTATATTTTCCTTACTTTAGTTTTATTTCTTTGTTAGAAAAATTTAGTTGATGCTAAATTTAGACTCGACTTAAATTTCTTTACTTAAGTTGTAAAATATAATTTATGTAAATCCGGTATTATTTTTTTCAACGACACTTCCCTCGACGTGAATATTTATAATTTTTCAAGTCCGGTATTTTTATTTTTAATTATTATTTGAGATTAATTTTAATTAATTAAAATAATATAATTCACTTTGTCTAATTAGTCTTTCGTTTTAATTATTTAATAAAATAATTATAAGTGATTTATTTAATTTCTTTCAAAACTTATAACTTATTTTCAATAACTTGATTATTTTACTTAGTTATTTTATATTATTATTTTTTTTTTTATTATTTTTTTTTTTTAATTGAATTTCTTTTCAAGATTTTGTTGTAAAAATTATTATAAGTATTTTATTTTAACTAAACTATTAATTTTTTCAAACTTCTTTCTTTTACCGAACAGACAAAAATTCAAATTCCTAACTTTCTTTTTCTCGAATATTTTAATTCCTCACTTCTCACTCTCATAATTTTCTGGGTTTTTTATTTAGTTGGGCGCCAATGTAACAGGGTAATTTTCAACCTTGCCAAGTTTGGCCCCTTTATTAATTGTTGTTAATAAGGGCGCCACTGGAAGATAAGACTTGGCCTTCCAGTACCGGAGATGTTATATTAAATTAATTTCAGGGTCGTTGAATATTATGAGAGTGAGAAAGGATGAGGAATTAAATTTATTAGACAATAATTTATCAATATAATTCACAATTTTATTTATCACAACAAATTTTACCCACCGGGTTTCACTTATAATTAATTTATTACTAAGACGTCCACCGGATTTATTACATTAAATACTTGATCTCCTGGACTTTATAAATTTAAAATAATAAATTGACCCCTGGCCTCGATCCCCTGGATCTGTTCAAAATTTAGTTCCCTGGACTTATTACTATAACTTGGCCCGAGGCCTGATCCCCTGGATCTTAAATAAAATTTAGTCGACTGGACTTTATATTAAACAAAATATTCAATTGGCCCCTGGCCTGATCCCCTGGATCTAATTAAATTTTAGTCCCCTGGACTTTAATACTGGCCACCAGCCTGATCCCCTGGATCTATTAAAATAAAAATTGGCAACATGCCAGATCCCCTGGATCCAATTATTTCCAAAATATTTAATTAAAATTTCCCCTGGAATTATTTCATTTCACACACACACACACACACACACACACACACACACACACACACACACACACACACACACACACACACACACACACACGTTGAATTTATCTTTCTCTTGTCCACTGGACTTAATTCACACACACACACCGAATTTAATTTACATAAAATTTTCTCACTAATATTTTAAATTTTCTTAATTGAATTAAATTTTATTTCCTCTTTTATTCAATCAATTAATTAATTTATAATATTTTCCAGTAAAATTTTATCTATCCAGTAATATAATTTCTGACTCCAATAACTGACGCTATCTCTTTCTAATTCGCGCGTCTCAGTCTGTCTCTCTCTATTTCGTGTCTTTTCTTCGCGTTAACTTTATATTTTTCTTTAACCAATTTACAAATTTTTACTAATTTTACTGACATCAATTTGTTCTACTTAAATTTTAATTAATTAATTTTCCAATATTTCCTGATCACTTTTCGCAGCACTTGGTTATCTTAATCTTATTAATTCTTATAGATATATATATGAAATTTTGCTTATTAATTATTACCGATTAAATTATATTAAAATTTCATTTGACTTAAACTATTCTGATTTCTGGCTCCACGGCGAGAAAATTTTTTTTATTTTTTATAATTCAAAATTCTGGCCTTTCTGCCGAGAATTTTTTTTTTCGACGGACCGTGCAATTAATTACTAAAAGAATTCTGGCTTCTGCCGAGAATTCTATTTCGTCCGGAAGGACTCAGAAATGGCGATTGCCCACGAATACAAATTCTTAATAAATACGAAATTTACTTGTTAATAAATTGTGGCTACTGCCGACAATTTATTTACCTTTCTTATTCCTTCGTAGCGTTCCTGCTTTCTCTCAGTCTTTCCACTGCCGATTTCCTTGTTCCTTCCAATCTCCCAACTCTCCTTTTTCCAATATAATTATTTGTTGTAGAATCTGTGAAAAATTCAATACAAATCAGTTCCTTTTATCTTAAATTGTGTCGGCTTCCTGCCGGATACAAAAATTTTAATTTGATTTAATTAACTATAGCTTCTGGAAGGTTCCACTCTAACCTCTACAGAGCTTATTTAATTACCTTTCGAATTGACGTATAGTTCCAGCTGGTCTTCTTGCCGGTCCGTCCGACTCTGTCCAAATTCATCTCGTGCACTCACTAATATCTAAGTCCGAGACCCTTCGGCTATTTTCGAAAATTTTCCCACTCATCTAAGTTCCTAAGTAGAGAGGGAGGCTGAGTCTCCAAAATTGGCGTTTTCCAGGGTCCAGTCGATAAACTAGATTACGGGGTTAATCGATTTTCGATAACTAACCAACCGCGGAGAATTCCAGAACAATTAAAATTTAAATTATTTGAATAAGTTTAATTTTACCCCGTTACACCCGTTTATTATCTGCACAAATTCTTAGGATTAATATTTAAATAGGTCTAAATGAGAAAGTAATGGACGACGTAAAGCATCCATTACTGATGTTTAGGTGCAAATGTCCCATTAAATCCGACCCCCCCCCCCCTTCACGGAAGTATTGCAGTCTAGTTAAACATCGGTCCTTAAAATTTTAACATCATTCAGTTTCGAACTCGAACCAAGTTGTTTCTGAATATAATCTAGATCTTAAACTCCAGGCTTTTGTTAACGTAACGATCGTTAAAGTTTATATCAAATCATTATGGGTGACATCAAGTGTATTTCTTCAAGTCCACAATCTGCATCCAAACGGTCCGCCGATATTTTTGATATTGAGCATGATACTCAATACAAAAAAATAAAAATCGAGGAATCCAGTGGAGTGACTCCGTCCGACACGTTTTTGCCGACATGTGAAATCGACGGTAATCTCATTTTTCATCCAGTGAAAGTTGAACGGGTTGAAATGACCATTACCGTCAATATAAAGACGAAAATGGTGCCCAGGAAGAAGGTAGTCCCGGTGCCTGAACCAGTCGTGGAGAAGGAGGTGGAACTGATCAAGGTTCCTAAGCGTGTGAAGCCAAATCTTCAGCAGACACCATTGTGGGTGATGCCGCCAGTTTCAAAAAGCCACGAGAAGTCTGGGCTCTGTTCCATCATGTAAAGGAACCCCATGCACTCATATAGTGCTAAATTTTAAATATCCTATATGTTTTTTTTTACTAATGGTGATCATGTATATATTTAGAAATTCTTATTAATTAAATTAAAATAAGGACACATATACGTGCAATTATTTTTTTTTTATTTTTTGCTCATATTCTTTATTCAAATAATTTTTATACATTTTTTGACGTTTTTTTTTTTTGTAAATAAATAATAAAAGCGAGCATTTTTTTGAAATTATTATATTCATTAGTATATTAGCAATAAATATAAGTATCATGTTAATTTTTTGTTATTATATATTTTTTTTTCAATTTTGTATATAATTTTTCGTAAATATTTTTTCTATTTTTTAGTAAAAAATTTACTTATTCTAAAAAAATTTTTTTAATTTAAAAATAGTTTTACGATTCCCCGAATCTCATTGCTTTCAAATAATATTAATTAGTCTCTTTAAGTATAATAATTTTGGTTAAATTTATCATTTAATTTTAATTAGTTTTAATTAATATTAATTTATTTTTAAATAATTTCAATTTACTACATTAAAGTTACTATTTATTTAGTAAGATCAAGTCTGAATACCGTCGAAAATTGGGGTTGAAGGTAATTATACAATACTTATATTTATTTAATTTTACAGTATATTTAAGAGGACAAAATGGGGTACTTTCAAAATTTTATTAAAAAAAAATTTTTTATTCTAAATGGTTTTTAAACAATCAAAAATAACTTTTGTAAATATAATTAAATGTTATTTAAAATTTTTTTTTTTGTTAAACTTTTTTGAAAATTAATTGTCAGAAATAAATTTGACCGGGTGTAGATTTTTTTTAAAGAATTTCGTGTTTATTAGATGAACAGAATCAATCAGTTCGCGAGTTCATAATTGATTTGTCCTATTAAATTTTCATAGTATTAATCAAAACAAGCAAAATATTTTAGAGTAAATTTTTGAGTAGAAATGTTAATAAACAGTTAAATTCAAATTATATATGATATACAAAAAAAAATGACTTTTTGGCGCAAAAAAAATTTTTTACTATAGAATGAAAAAAAAAAAAAAAAATTCTTTTAGGACTCGAAAAATCGTTTCGCGCCAAGAAATATTGTCTCGCCGCAGAAAATTTTTTCTTGCCTAAAGAAAACTTTTTCTCGCTCCAAGGTAATTTTAATTTTGAATTTTTAAAGCATAAAATGTCTTAGGGCAAATAGAAATTATTCACGCCAAAAAATCATTTCTTTCTGTGTAATTTTTGATGCAATATTCAGACAATCACGACATAACTGTAGGTCGCTCGTTAATATTATCAATATACTCCTGTAATGATACACTGTCAAAAAACAAGAATGAATTTGGATTTAATGTTAATCCGAATTCACTCTGCCACTCGGAGTTCCGGAGTTTTAAAAGAAATCACTCCGTATGCAGAGTGAATTAAAAGTTTTTTTAAACTATTAAACTGTGTGTGTGCGAGTGCGTGTGTGCGCAAATATGCGCGTGGTTTCGGATCTGTGTGTGTGTGTGAGTGTGAATATGTGCGTGTGTGTAAATGTATGTGTTCCTGTGTTCGGATGTGTGTGTGCAAGAGCATGTTTGTACCAATGTGTGCGTGCGTGTTTTCGGATCTGTGTGTGTGTGTATGTGTGTGTGTGTGTGTGTGAGTGTGTGTGTGAGTAAGTGTGTTTGAATTTGTGCGTGCGTGTTTTCGGATCTGGCTGTGTGTGTGTGTGCGTGTGTGTGAATATATGCGTGCGTGTGTTTGAATGTGTGTGTTGGAGATTATGTTTGTACCAACTTGTGCGTGCGTGTTTTCGGATCTGTGTGTGTGCGAAAATAATTTATTACATCATATAGAATAGACATTTACCAATATAACAATAATCAAATAAGGTCATTTTTCTTAAATTTAATATAAAAAAATAATTTTTTTCTGTGACACCTAAATGACCCAATACCGGAACGCTGAAATAGCCTTGTCTCAATACGGGAATTCGGTTGTCCTAATACCGGAACAGTAAATAAAATAAGTTATTTCTCGCATTTATTCGTGGTAAAAATCCTAATTATTATTAAATAATATTAACGTAAAACGAGTATGAATGTAGCAGACATCAGAGAACTTTAAAATTATAAATAAATAAGATTAATAATTAAAAAAATAATATTTACAGAAAAAGCACTATTAATTTCAAAATTTTTTGAATTTGCATTTTTTAAATTTTGTATCATTAATTATTTACTCGATTTATTACAAATTTTGAATTTGTCTGATGTCTGCTATATCACACCCATAAAGTAAAATTTATTTAAAATTTTAAAATGATTGAATATTAAATTAAAATAAATATTTTGAACTAAAAAATAGAAACAAAATAAATCATTTAAGGTTATACAAGAAAAATTATTAAAAAAAAAACCAAGAACAAAAATTTATTCTTTATGATTTAAATTAGAGTTTATCTATACTTAATCTATTTTTTATACCAATTATACATACTGCATTAAATATTAGGGCTTCAGTAATAATTAATATTGAACTCGACTTAGCCAGTCAATTAAACTCACCGTTAATGTCTGTCGATAACATTAATATGATTGGCTGTTCCGGTACTGGGCACGGGTTCATTTTGGTGTGCCAATAGACGAACAGTAAAATTAATATAATAATACTATTTTTTTCATAGTTTCAATATATTTTCTTATATTTTATGTCATTCAAGATGACTATACAAAACAAAAGTTATTGAAAATTAATTCTATTCATTTTTTATAAGCTTAAGACCATTGACTGATTTCTTAGCAAAACCATTAAGAGACGTGAAAAAGTCATGAATCCGAGACTATTGCTCTAATCAACATTTTTTTTTTTATATTTTCTAAAATCTATTTTATATCTTACTTTTTAACTGAAAGATTAAGGTTATAAATAAAAAAAGTTTTCCAAAATCTAGAATGAATTTTTTTTTTGTTTACTATTTACTTAGTGTCTTTTGTTTAAAAATGTCGACAGTTAATGATTACTTGAGAGCTATATTTTTTAGTTGTCTTGATAGAATATTTATAATATTTAACGAAAGTAGTCAAATTGCCGTTAAAATCTCAACAAAAATTTCTCCAATTCACTGAATAAAGTCGAAAAATATTTAGACATTCAAAACCGTATCAAAATATTCCTCTGTGATATTGTAATACGAAATAGCGACAGCACGTTTTAAATATCAAGAAAATTTATATAATCCTCTATATCTAGATGCTCCTGAATCACTTTCCATGAGCAGTAAGTTTAATTGAACTTTATTCATTCTTGTTATTTTTTAATAAATCATGTAGTAATTAATTTTGTCCATAAATGGAAATATTAATTTTTTTTTTATTAGTTTTTGAATTCAAATTTATTGCTTTTATATAACACTATTAATGAAGCAAAGAATTGAAAAAAAAATTTTGTCACGTAATGTTTTTTTTTAAATTAAGATTACTCAGTGTCGCACAATCTTTGAATTTCTTAGAATAATTCATTTTTTTAAGGCAACGTTTTTTACCAATTATCCTATAAATTAAGATTCTCTTTCATTTTGAATATAAACTTATAATAATAAATTTCTGTATTTATAAAAATATCTAACAGATGATGATTAGGAACTGAATGAACTGAAGGTAGAAGCCAGGGGAAAATAATTGATTTTTCTCAGAATGTCTGTTCAAAAAAGTCTTAGTTACTTGGATGCATTATCAGAAGAAACGACTGAGGATGAAGTTAAATTTTTTTTAAGTAATATCTATATGTTAATTGAGGCTGATTTATTTATTAAATAAATATTATTTTATATCAATGTGTAAAAAAATATCGAACTTTCATTAATTTTTTGTTTTTATTATTTATCATTATAATTATAAAAAAAAAATTTTAATCTTTTTTTGATCGAATATTGATCAAAATCAGACTAAAAATAATTGACAGTAAAAGTCGGATTTTGAACTAAATAAGAATAAAAACAGACTAAAAATGATTGACAATAAGTCTGAAAATAGTCTAAATAAGGAATAGTAAGGGCAAAACTAGATCAAAATTCACATATTAATTAAATACAGTCGAGTCTCGTTATGAACCCGCATAAAGGGGTGTAGGGGAATATAATTCTAAGAATTTGTGTACCCCCACTCTGTCAGCGCAGGCGACAGTCGTGAGTTGAACTTCCCCTACTTTTTTAGCCCGTGAGTGTGTACGTGATTGTTTCCAGTATCTCGTTATGAGTCCGTTTGACTTGAGTGTTATGTTTCTTATAGTGATACAGCTATACAGTGTCTTGCTTATAAACAAATAATAGGACTCATATGATAAATAAACTCTTAATTTCTTTTCATGAATATACGGTCTCATATCGAGACTCTGAAATTGATTGTTTTTTCACGTTGTGGAGTGGGAAAGTCTTCCGTGGAAATCCTGGTTCACGGACTCATAACGCGGGGACTCATAACGAGACTCGACTGTATAAATAAAAAATAAAATTTGATAGAATTAACTTAAAATTTTTAGTTGATTAATAACAGATCAAATTTTTCGACCCGGGTATACCCGTATGTCTGCTGCTTACTCGAGAAAAAAGTACATTGTATTGAAGTACAGGTATAGAACATTTGAAGTAATGATAATTTGAAACCATTAAATATTGGGTACCTTGTTTATATGATATTATCTGTTGACCAAAATATATGTATACTTTTACAAATCACCCTAATAAATAACTTAAGTACTATATCTGTCTGGCGTCTGTAGTGAACAATTGGTAACTAAGTTAGGATTCAAACGTTTATGGTAATCCATTCATCGAAAGAATGATTCCACGATACTTTGTACAAATGAATGAGCTGATGAAATTCCATAAGTATTTATTGAATTTCAAAAAATTTTAGAGACGGTATTTATTGTTGAAAAAAATTGTTAGATTGAAAAAAAAAGTCGATCGAATATTCCGAGTACTTATTGTATGTGTTATAAGGGATGATGCATTTAATGCTTCGTCTAAATATTGCTACTTACTGCGCTGACCACTCACGTCACGTGAAGTCACCCCTATGGGAAAATTTAAAAAAAAATATGTCAAAATATAAAAAGTCTATATTTTACGTATGAATAAAAATATGTTTCTAATAGCAAACTTTTGGCCGATTTTCGTACTTATATGTTTTGAATATATTCACAATCTTTCTTAGAATATATTGAACTTACATGAATGAAAATTAAAAATAAATATATTTAATAATTGTATATATAAAATTATAACAAACATATCAGTATATGATAAAGAAAAAAAAATATAATATATATATTTTTATATTTTTATCCTCCTGATTGAAAAAAATGATTTTATTCAAGCTAGGTGTATATTTATATTTTAGTCCGCATTCAACTTATCTTAAATCATTTCGAATTGTGTCAAATCATTTCATATCATTTTTTTTTTAATCAGGAATAATTTTTTTTATGTATCCCAAGATATATTTTAAATATATTTATGTTTTTTAATAGAGAGGAAATTTGTAAATTATATCAAAACCATAAATCGAGACGTGATCTTAGACTAAACCATGAAAAAAATTATTTTCTTCTGTTAAATTTTCAAAGTGGTCTCTCGTGCTGTGGATGAGCCATCTTGTTCCGGTCTTCCCTACTATTTATTCCTATGCGTACACATATGTAGGCCCGCATCAAAAAACTTTATGCAAAAAAATATGATTTAAAATATATGGATGTTATAATGTGATATGTCGAACAATATATAAAATAGTATTTATAGTTTTGCCGCATTGATGTATGATAATATAGAGAAAAAAAATATATATCGCTGCAATATATTAATTATATATTTATCAATACAACTTTTTTTGGTATGTTTAACGTATGGGGCACTTCACGCCAAATTAATCACTTGTGAACCCGGCCACTTTAGATTTAGCTCAAAATTTTTACTCTTTTTCTACCTCATCAAAAACGTTTTTCATAATTTTTGAAACTTTTTTACTTAATCAATAAAAAAGCTATAAATTTTCAGTAAAAATTGTTTTTTTTGTATTTTAAATAGCTATAATTTTTTCAAAATTTGACTGATGGGATCTTTTGATCAAAAATTTTTTTTGTTGAATGTACTTTTCGAAAAAAAATACAAAAAAATTATTGCAAACTATTGTTACATTCTGGCTTATCTATGAATTAGACAGAATAATTTTAAATTGACCAGGTTGACGTCGTTAGGGTGTCAATAGACCCCAGGTGCGTCAGCTGTTGACCTTTCTTTATTTTATGCGAAAATGTTTTGATGACTTACCATGGTGGAGATTATGGGCCCCATAAGTCGGCCCAAATAATCCCTTTCTTACGTAGTTTTTTCTCCTCCGCCGGTGCGTACTCGTCCTTGCCGGTGGCCTTGAAATAGGCCTCAGAATAATACCCGTAACGAGGGTCGTGGAAAGGTATGCTCCCACTAGGCGGACGGGCGGATGGAACGTCCACTGGAATCAGCTGCCAACCCTCACTGATACCAGTCCAGAAGACTGTGTCCTCCCTTGATGCTTTCTCTGGACAAGACGAGCCTGAAGGGCCCGGTTCCTCTTTAAGGGCGAGTGACTCCAGCTGCTGAATAATACCACCAGAACCCGACCGGTCACGAACTTCACTCGACGCGATACCAGAACTTGGTAACTTATTAGCCGGTTTTGGAATGACCAACGTTACCGGATCGAGGAGGACTTCCTCGGCAACGATCTCTAGGCGGGAACGTTGGTGAACTGAACGACCGAGATCCTCGTGGATCGTTTGAATGATCCGGCGGAACTGGGCCTTTTTGCCTGACCTTCGGCTTCTCGGCATGAATTTTTGGGATGCGGAAGGGAAGTGCTTATGCTGCCGGTATCAGCGCCCAAAACAGATGAGAGCATTAGGCTGCCGGTGACAGCGCCCAAAGTTACAATAAGGAGTGCGTATTTGGTAAAGTACGGATATATATTTTTGCCTTAAAGTCCGGGTGACAGGATCAAGCCAGCAGTTTTATGTAGAGTTCTTAGCTCTACTAGATCTTGTGATCGACTGACTTGATTCTGTCCCTCCTTGGTATTATACATTATCAAAAGTGTTAACGTTGCATCTCAGGTTTCCTATGAGAGAATCGTCGTGGCCCGAGTCTCATGCGTCGTCATCTGTTTAGACTATCCGTGAGCCACGGCGACTCTCTTATCGCAAGAGATTTCCGTTACATTGTTGGTGATGAATAAAATAATATCGCCAACAATGTAACGATTTATTAATTTATTATTTAATTATAATTCTAAGAAGTTTCGAACCGTTTATTCGCCCACCGTGGCGAATAAATAATTCGAGACTTCAGAAAAAAAAAATTTCCAAAAAAATTTTATTTAAATTTAATTAGAGCCAGAACGTAACACTATCTTCTTTGTTTTCTTTTATAGATTTTTGAAAGAAATCAAAAATTTTTCGGTTTATCATTTTTGATTTTCGATTTTTTTTTTTTATATAAAACTTTGAGATTTCCTGCAAATGCTCAAGTTTTTTCAGAGTGATTATTTTTTGATTGTATTTTTTTTTTCCAAAAAATACAAAAAAATCATTCAGAACGTTCTTCTATTTTTTGACTTGATTCAATTAAAAAAAATTCAAATTTTTTCGAGGACTACTATTTAAAATTATTGTTTTCATTTTTTTTTTTCGAAATTTAGAAGTTATCTGAGCACTTTCAAAAATTGCCAGAATGGTGTTATAAGAAATAATGATAGTTTTCAAATTTTTTTTTTATTTGGAAAAGAAGATCTAATTCGAAAAAATATCACTTTGAAATAATTTGATGATTTGCAGTAAATGTCAAGGTTTTACATAACAAAAAAAATCAGAAATGGTAAATATTGAAAAATTTTTGATTTTTTCCAAAAATCTAAAAAAAAAAACAAAGAAGATAAAATACAATAATTTCTTGGTATTTTTTATCGAAATGTACATTTAAAAATAAAAATTTCGAGAAAAAAGATCCCAATCAGTCAAATTTTGAAAAAATTATAGCTATTTAAAACAAAAAAAGCAATTTTTATCAAAAATTTATAATTTTTTTATTGGTTCAGTAAAGAAATTTCAAAAAATTATAAGAAACGTTTTTGATGGGGTAAAAAGACCAGAATTTTTTAGAATCCAATAAAAACTTATGGAATTCCATCAACGCATTTGTTGTACAGAATATTCTAAAATCATTCTTTCACAAAATGGATATTCATAAACGTTTTAATCCTGACTTAGTTACCAATTGTTCACTATAGACGCCAGACAGAGATAGTACTTAAGTTATCTATCAGGGTAATTTGTATAAGTATAGATGTGTTTTGGTCAAAGGTGATATATAAATAATGTACCCAATATTAAATGGTTTCAAAATGTCATTACCTCTAATGTTCTATACCTGTACCTGAATAAAATGTACTTTTTCATAGAGAAAGCAGCAGACATACACAGGTATAATTATGTCGCCGGATAATCCCGTTTATTATCTGCACAAATTCTTAGGATTAATATTTAAATAGGTCTAAATGAGAAGGTAATGAAAGGTGTGAAGTATCCATTGATCCTTATTACAGAGAGCTAACTACTGATGTTTAGCTGCAAATGTCCCGTTAGAACCAAAATCCCCTCCCCGAAGTATTGCAGTCTACTTAAACATCGGTCCTTAAAATTTTAACATCATTCAGTTTCAAACTCGAACCAAGTTGTTTCTGAATATAACCAAAATCTCAAACTCCAAGTTTTTGTTATCGTAACGATCATTCAAGTTTATATAAAATCATCATGGGTGACGTCAAGTGTATATCTTCAAGTCCACAATCTGCTTCCAAACGGTCCGCCGATATTTTTGATATTGAGCATGATGCTCAATACAAAAAAATCAAAATCGACGAATCCAGTGTAGTGACTCCGTCCAACACGTTTTTGCCGACATGTGAAATCGACGGCAATCTCACTTTTCGTCCAGTGAACATTGAACGGGTTAAAACGAACATTACCGTCAACATAAAGACGAAAATGGTGCCCAGGAAGAAGGTGGTCCCGGTGCCTGAACCAGTCGTGGAGAAGGAGGTGGAACTGATCAAGGTTCCTAAGCGTGTGAAGCCAAATCTTCAGCGGACTACATTGTGGGTGATGCCGCCAGTTTCAAAAAGCCACGAGAAGTCTGGGCTCTGTTCCATCATGTAAAGGAACTCCATGCACTCATATAGTGCTAATTTGTAAATATGTTATATATTTTTTTTTTACTAATGGTGATTATGTATATATTTAAAAATTCTCATTAAGTAACGTAAAATAAGGACACATATACGTGCAATTATTTTTTTTTTTATTTCTTGCTCATGTTTTTTCATTATTGAAATAATTTTTATACATTTCTTGACGTTTTTTTTTTTTTTGTAAATAAATAATGAAAGTGAGCATTTTTTTAAAATTATTATATTCATTAGTATATTAGCAATAAATATAAGTATAATGTTAATTTTTTTTATTATATATATTTTTTTTTTTTTCAATTTTGTATATAATTTTTCGTAAAAATTTTTTCTATTTTTTAATAAAAATTTATTTGTTCTAAAAAAATATTTTTAATTTAAAAATAGTTTTAAGATTCCTTAAATCCCATTGCTTTCAAATAATATTAATTAGTCTCTTTAAGAATAATAATTTTAGTTAAATTTATTATTTAATTTTAATTAGTTTTAATTAATATTAATTTATTTTTAAATAATTTTAATTAGTTTTAATAAATAAAAATTTATTTTTAAATAATTTTAATTTACTACATTTAAGTTACTATTTATTTATTAAGATCAAGACTGAATACCGTCGAAAATTGGGGATGAAGGTAATTATACAATACTTATATTTATTTAATTTTACAGTATATTTAGGAGGGCAAAATAGGGTACCTTCAAAATTTTATTTAAAAAAAAATTTTTATTCTCAATGGTTTTTTAACATTCAAAAATAACTTTTGTAAATATAATTAAGCGTTATTTAAAATTTTTTTTTTTGTTAAACTTTTTTAAAAATCAATTGTCAGAAAAAAATTTGACCGGGTGTAGATTTTTTTTAAAGAATCTCGTGATTATTCAATGAACAAAATCAATAAGTTCGCGAGTTAATAATTGATTTGTCTAATTAAATTTTTATAATATTTATTAAAACAAACAAAATATTCTAGAGTAAATTTTTGAGTAGAAATTTTAATAAACAGTTAAATTTAAATTATATATAATATACAAAAAAAAATGTCTTTTTGGCGCAAAAAAAATTTTCTACTATAAAATGAAAAAAAAAAAAAAAAAAAAAAAAAAAATCTTTTAGGACTCGAAAAATTGTTTCGCGCCAAGAAATATTCTCTCGCCGCGAAAAATTTTTTCTTGGCTAAAGAAAACTTTTTCTCGCGCCAGGGAAATTTTGATTTAAAATTTTTAATGCATAAAATGTCTTAGGACAAATAGAACTTATTTACGCCAAAAAATCATTTCTTTATGTGTAATTTTTGATGTAATATTTAGACAATCGCGTCATAACCGTAGTTCGCTCGTTAATATTGTAAACATAATTCTGTAATGATAAAATATTAATAATATTCAACGAAAGTAGTAAAATTACCGTTAAAATCTCAACAAAAATTTCTTCAATTCACTGAATAAAGTCGAAAAATATTTAGACATTTGTCACGATCGGAGAGAGTGAAGGCGACGGGCGAAGGGTTATTATTAATTAATTATTTAGTAAAACTACCCACAATATTTATTCTATTACTCAACCAAGGAGCCTAATAGGACCGTCACGTGGCTAGTGTGAGAATGCTTTATATTTGGCAAGTTTTGATTACTAAATAAGTCTATTTCGTACCGAGCGGAAGTACGATAGACAATCCCGATCGTTGACCTGCGTGGCTTTAGGGTAGGTCAGGGATTTTAAAGCGAGAGGGAAGCAGGTAGGTGAATATGGGCCCTCGAGAAGTCCCTGTTCTTTTACGTCTGTCTCTTTCTGTACCCGTTGACTTAGGAATGTTAGAGTAAGAGGTATAAATAAGAGAAAGATGATTTTTAAAAAAAGAAAAGAATCTGTATATTCTTATAAAATTATAATGTTGTTTTACATGTGTGTACTAAAATTAAACAAATATAATTAACTTACCACTCAGCTTGAGGTGGTTTACAATCTCGCTGATCACACTCTCTCACAATTCACCACTTTGAATTTATGATCGCGGAATTGTTTTATTTGATTCGCTGGGACCCTGCCCGTGGCTTAGGGATTTTACTCAGCGGAATTTGATGCACTTTTCGGACTCGGAGCTACTGGGGTGCCAAGCGGATACACTCCCCTATCTGTCGAGTACGAGTGTGAATATTTGATTTTATTTAGGATATCGATCTAGGAGTCTGATTTCCTAGGCTATAGACCGTCACGAGACCGATGATCCTGGTGAGTCGAATCGACCGCGATTTTTGCAAGATTAAAATCTAGGTATTTGGCCAAGGAGCCCGATTGCCTAGGCGGTGGACCGTCACGTGGACAACGATTAAGATTTTATCTCTGATTCGCGGTACTAGTCGGACTTGGGCCGATAGAACTAATCGGAGATTTTAAACTTATAGAACTTCGGAGCGAGTGACTCGAGATCCGACAGAGGTTAGTTCAGATTAGCGATTGACTCGCGATCCGACAGAGGTTCGTTCTGATTAGCGATTGACTGCCTTCGTTAGATTTTCGGCAGTTTATATACTCTAATTTTGATGGGAAAGTCATGTGTTTTCTGATGCAATCGTTGGGTACAGCTCATCATCTTTGACAAACAAATGACTAAGCACGCAGTTCCGGGTATAGCTTTCTAAAAATTTAGAAAAGTCCATATATGGAAATTGGATGATATCGTTTTTGTAAACAACAAAGAATGTGTAAGTGCTCTAATACAAACGAATGATCATGTACATAGGTCCGAGTTTAGTCATATCATTAGAACATGCACGGCGATTTCGAAATATGGAAATTGGATGGTCGTAAAATTTTTATGACCGTTGAGTTAATTAGAGGTCCGGTGCACACGTGCAGGTGTCCCGCTGAGTCGCAGCTATACATATTTTTCGGTACTACGCCCGTACACGCATACACATTCTCTTATGAATGTATTGTAAATAGATGTACGCAGGTAATGTGGATGCAAGATGAGTATACAGCTAGGTGACGTAGTTGGGTTTGAGAAAGGGGCTCTGCCCTTTTTGATGGAGAGAGAGTGAGACAGGTATTTTGTCTTATCTATCGATCTTTGTCTATTCTTACTCATCGTGCATGCACTTACATAGGTACCTGCAAAAGGTGAGAGGATCTTAATACGAAGATTTTGGGTGCGGCTAGTACATCTTTTCATAAAGTAAATAAAAAAAGAATAATGTTATTTCAGAAGTTAAATCGCAATTCGTATGTATCAATCGTTACACCTCTACCCCTAGAGTCGTCATCGCCCTCGATGACTTCAATTTATGCAATCCTGCGTAAATAAAAGTGGATTCAGATGGTTAATACGAATTGCGTTTTGAACTTTTACATTTTGTATTTACATTACTTGTATTATTATTTTAATATTAAGTACAGCGGTCTTCGTTGGTCATTCGGTGTTTTCGGTCCCCTTTGATCTATTGGAATTGTTCATATAGCATGTAGAATTTTATGGTTTTTTTTTTTATTTGAATATTCTTTTTTGAATGATGTGGGTTTTTTTTTTTTTTTTTTTTTTTTTTTTTCATATTTTTCCTCTCTTCTTTTTTATATTTTCCATATTATGAATTTATTAAAAATTTCGTTATGTGGGTTTCTTTTTTTTTATAGTGTTTTTTTTTTTTTTTTATTACCTTCCCCTTTGGTGTTAACCGTGCTTTGTCTTCTGTCGTTCAGATGTACTTGTAAATTTTTATCTCTTGTTTAGAAGATTTCTCTTCCTTATTAAAACAATTTTGTATCAAATTGGTTGCCTGTGTGACAATATTCCCGTTGTTCCTTGTCGTTATGGGATCGACCAGTTATAATTTCTAAAAATTTTATAGCTTTTCTTGGAAGTTGCAGTGCAATGATCTCTGATCGGGTTGTCGAGGTCCATCCCTGTTTTGGGGGAAATCGGTGTGTTTTCTGATCGTTGATTGGATTTTGATCCCACTTTTTCCGTCCCTTTTGGTCCTCGGTAGGTTTCTTCGGTGTCTAGTAATCTCCTAGTTGTCACTTACAAATTTTTCTTCTAACTGTGCGGTTAAAGTGAAAAGTGAAATTTCCAAGATGTACCAAATTAAAATTGAAGAGATCGCGTTGGATCAAGACATCATCGTTTCCGAGGATGTGGTAACGTTTAATGTCACGGAAGAGAATGGCGCTCCAGGTAGTCATCTAGTGGGTGGTTTCCTTGGAGAAGATCCTCGTGTACAGGTGATCGTACACAAGAAGATCGAGTCGGCTTCCGATGAGGAAACCAAGGCCCAAGTCGAGCCGATAGACTTGTCGACTTCTACAAGTGTTCAGGAATCAGTGGTAAGTTTGAATGTCACTTATATATTGTTGTTTTTTTTTCTTTTTTTTTTTTATATATATTTATATAATAAAAATTATTTCCTCTCCCCCTTTTTTTTTAGATTCCCCAATTTGAGGGGGGTAGTGCTTCCGAAAAGAAGCGTCTTCGGCACCCTGGAGTGCCGACGACCCCAGAATTGTTGGAATGGCAGGATAAGCGACCTCCATTCAAGTCTCCCTGGTTGGATGCCATGGATTATGTCGTGAGTATTTATTTCAATGCATACATGCATGTACGCGTACATAATCGTACGTATATACACATATTTATACATATATATGCGTATATACATTCATGTTACTGGGTTTTTGTTTTAGCGACATCATCCACATTCGGTCGCAACGGTGCGGGATAATGAAGTTCCTACTCCACCGTTGGTAATTGTTGACGACGAGAGGTCAGTAGGAGATGAGAGTCCTGGCTGCCATCTACGGGTGTCCGGGTCGGAATCGGGCACAAAGAGTCCTGTCGAGCTATTGGAGGAGCTGGTCAGGAACCTTCCTGAAGAGCCTTCAACTTCGGGGACTCCTGGAGTACGAAGCACGGGAACGGCGGTTCCCGTAAAAAGACGACGAGGTCCACGTTCGGACAAGGGACAGCCTCGCAAGAAGAGGGTCACAAAACCGGTGGCTGTCTCCAGTGATGATTCGGGAGTAACGGGGAGGACTCCGGTGCTGAGGACAATGCTAGATCAACCTCCAGTGATTCCTCTGAGGTTGCCGTTGTCGGGGGCTCATGTGTACCTGGGTAGTCAACCCATGTTCCGGGTTCCCTTCAAGGTGACCTTCCTGGAGGGCCACCAATTTGTGATCCCGTTCGTGGATCCTATTGTGGGGGTCCTGTCCCCGATGACATCTCAGGAGGCTCGTTGGCTAGCGGAGTGTACTCCTTGGCGTGTAATGGACCATTTCATCCATGAAACGGTGATGTCGGTGAGTGTCTCCTCAATAATTTACCATTACTTTCTTCTTTTGTTATCATATGTTTTTAACTGATCTTGTATTTTGTTGCAGTTGATGATTTGCTTGTGCCCAGCGCACTTTCAGGACCGGATGTATGGTTCTCCACCTAGGATCCAGTCAGTCTTGGAAGAGCTGCGCAGGGTGGGTCGGATGCCGGCTGCGCAGTGTGTGTACTGCGGCCAGGGTCATCGGTCGATTTAAAAAAAACACATACAATTATTTTATTTATTATGTAACCAATACTTCGAATTGTTTCGTTCATAAATAAAAATGAAAATTGGTTTTTATTTCTTTAGTACAACTTTCTTTAGCTGCATTTACTCCCCTTACCCTTCCTTTTTATTTTTAAGTAAGGAGGTTGTTTTTCTTTTATTGTTTTTCTTGGATGTTCCGATTCGTTGTTGATTCTTCTGGCGGATGAGTTGGTCGTTTTTCCTTTTCGCCTCACCACGTTGGGATTTTGTCTATCGTTACTGGTTTGATTAAGTTGATATCGTATGAAATGTTTTTCAAACAACGTCGTCATGTGGTCATTCAGCGTTTAATTTTAAGTCCAAACTCTATTTTAATCTCGGAGTCTGAATCCTTTGTTTAGATGGGAACTTTCCCTTTTGGGAAGAGGAGGGACGTTAGAGTGAGCACGCTTACTCTAAGTGGCCCCTTTGATTGTCTCTTCGTTGGTTGTTGGGCCTTGTTGTTATGGCTGCTTGTGACGTCATGCGCAGCAAAGGTGTCGCATCACCTACAGAGCCTGCGGATGCGCGAGTTCATCGTCTCAGGTGTCTGCTTTTCCGTAGATCTCTCGCCTCTTAGGAGGTTTCCGAAGGTGGTGGAGAGTGAAGGGTCATGAGGTCATGAGTATTCTTGAATTCATGATGGACGCCGATGGTTGTCTGCGCTTGCGTAGTCCTATCTTATAACTAATTGTATTTATCATTTCTTATTTGTGAATTGCATTAAATAAAATGATGCGAAGAAAAATTAAAAATAACTAAAATTTTAGTAATACTTATAATGTAACGATACCGTATATTTTGATTTGATAGATTATGTATAAAAGAGAAGTTGATTAATAAACATTTATAAAAGTATATTTTTATTTATTTATTTATTTATTTATTTATATATTTTTTTTTTTTTTTTAATTATTTTTTTTTTTTATTTTATTTTATATTTTATATTTTTTTTTTTTTTTTTTTTTTTTTTCTGTCATGCCGGTTTTCACATTTGTACACATATATCTAGTTTTATAATTAACAATTAAAATCTAAATTTTGAATATTCCTATGGCCAAATAACTAACATAATTAGCTTATTCAGATTAATGCACTTATCTAGTAATTTAAGAATTACGCGCTCTATTAGACGAAAAGTAAATAGCTAACTTACGATACCTAATCACTGTCTTACTTAACATTATTACATCGTATATCAAGTTTTAATTATATTTCTTATTATTGCTTATTCTTAAATATAGTGCCTTAGTACCTTGCATTATTCATTTATTATTAAATTCATAAACTATAGATATTTTAAACAATTTTCTTATATGTCTACCCATCACCCTTATTGTATACGTGTATGTATTTCCTCTTTTTTTTTTTATTTTGTGAAGTATAATTTCTTTTGAAAATTTTTTTGTTTTATTTTGAAATTTATAATATTTTTTTTGTTGTTTTTTTTTCCTTTTTCCTTGTCTTTCTGTCTACATATGAATTTATTAATTTTACCCTGCACCTTTGTATATACGTATGTTTATTTACTTAATAAGATATATTTTGAACGATGATTAACGGGCCAAATTCATCGATCTCTAATTCGAGGCATATTACGTAACTGTTTGCAGTATATGCATAGATATATTTATGAGTAATTACGCACACCTATGACTTCGGCGTTCTTGGAATGATTAAGATCGGCGAAGATCGGGTATTCATAAGTATGAGTATTTACTCACGTGAGCATGAATAAATTTGTTAGAAGCGGTTAGTTATTATTTATATATAAAAGAATACATAGTTGCATTAGAATATATATATATTTTTTGTATTTTGTGTTTTTTTTTTCTTCTTTTTTTTTTGTTATTCTTATTTTTCCTTTTTGTATTTTCCTTTTTGAAATATGGTTAGTTATTTACATTATTAGTTCGTTATCATCGGTTAGTATTTATAAGGTGAATATGTATATTACCTGCCTTACTTCTGCATGCGGAGAAGTCGGCAATTTGTTAGTGGTTGCTTATTACCCTTATCCCTTAGTTAGAGGTTAGTTTTGTTTTTAACTTCTTCCGTGAGTTATTCTTCCTTCGGATCTTCCTTTTACATCCTCGTATCCTGGTTGTTTTGCGTCGACGAGCTTGTTTCTTACGGTTATGCTCGATGAGTGCAACTCTATCTCTTATGGAAGCCATGTCGTCCATATAAGTAGATGAACCTCGGCTTATTATGCTGGAAGCACCATATGGGTGATATAAACTCACACTGGGTTGGTAATTGCATGGGTACAGGCCGGATGGTAAGTCTGGTTCCTCATAGAATCTTGATATATCGTCCATGAGGTCGAGGTAGCAGTAGGTTGAAGGTCGTTGATGAAAGTGTCTGACTGTAATCAGGTTGGATAACCGGATTATAGTCTCTTCGAGGTAAAGACTGGTGCGAACGTCTGCCCATGGTATCTCTCCAAATAGACGAAGCAAGTCTACTTTGTAGATTATTTCTGGAAAGTATTCATGTTGGGCTTTACGTATTTTGCGTTGTTCTCTGAGGTGGCTCTTGCTTTTCCAGTAATTCCTCATGACTTGTATCCTTAGGTGTTTGTCTTGGGCAATAATCCAAGCGGCATGTAACTCTAAGGGGCTCGTTTTGATGTCTTCATTGATTCTCACAGGTTTGGGTAATACTCGTAGATCTTTCTCTAGGTCTAGTGGGTCGGAGTGTTGTTGATATATGCTACTGCGGCGAAGTCGTCGCAGCGCTCTTATGTATTTTCGTCTGTACCAGTGGTCTTGGAGGATTATGGACGAGACGATGTAGGCAAATTGCATGTCTAGACCAACTGAGAGATTCCGGGGGAAGTGTTTGGTTACTTTATGCGACATTGTAGTTTTTATAAAGGAAATGTTTTCAATTGTTGATCACGTAGCCACTGCCTCAGGCAGATTGCGTTGGTTAGTGCGCAGTAATGATTCTTTTTGAGTCCGTGATTGGTACAAGTGGTTGATGATTTCCGAATGACGTCGAACTTAGGACAGTTATATTTTCTGTTTTCTAAATTTACTATGTCACGTTTTAATACTTGTTGTAAATAGGTAGCTTTAATTTCTCCTCTGGTGTAAACTGCTCGTGCGTTCCTAGCGTATCTCTTTAGGATTTTTAATACTTGATGGAGTTGCGTGTCACCTTCTGACCAGTGAATACCGTGATGCTTTGAAGTGACCCAGTCGTTTCTTTCGCGTACCTTAGGTGATAATTTGTGGTATGGGAATGGTTGTTCGACTATCCAGTGGCCCAAGATGTCTTCGGTGGTCACAACTAATGCAATTTCTTTTGGAATGAATTCTTCTTTATTGTCCCAAAATCCTTGGATGTCAATCACTATGTCCATAATACCCTGAAAGGTATTGTTCACAAGTGGAAAAAGAAGGTGTTTCTTAAGTTTTCGAACCGATTGCTTAGCGAACTGATTCTATAACTGTGTCGAATGCAACGATGTAGTGAATTCTCTATCCAATATTCTCGTAAAAAGATTTTCCGGAAGTGTTCGCGGTGACTGGCTTGGATAGCTCGGTCCAGGTCAGTTATATCCAATGATGATGGTAGAAATAACTGAAATGTTCCCAGAGCCTTTTGGTAAGCTCGGTGTTCCTTGATGGGGTCTATGTTGTATGCCTCCTCGTTAAAGGAATCGTCGCAGAGGAGATTATTTCGTGTTCTTAATCTTGTCCGTAGTTTTCTTGTAGCTTGTGCTGTCTTCCAGTGGTTTCGATGGATTAGGAATGATGTGAGTTCACAGAAATCCTCGAAACTTTGGCTCAAGTTTTTATGTTGTTGGATCGTTATTATACTAGCGTCTCTTTCTTCGTCAGTGGTAAGTCTATTGTTGGGGAGACCTTTGCACATAACTTTCTTTCGTCAGAGTCTGAAAATTCTAGATCTTCGTGGATGTTGGTGCACTGCTGATAAGTTATTCCGGTTTCTAAGGTTGGCAATTTATTCCTAGTATAACAAAAAATTAATTTTCTAAATAAGAGTGTTAAGCATCCCGCTAAAATTAGTGAAATAAGTACTATTCCATGCAAGAAATAAGGGGGTAAACAGGTTTGATTTTTGGGCAAATTAGTTGTTTGTAGTTCTCTTTTTACTTGATCCAAAGTAAAATCGTAGGATAAAAATCCGTATGAGTCGATGAGAGTTAGATTTGTAGAGTTGTTGTTCGTATGGTTGGTGAAGCTGAGAGGTTCGTAATTGTCTATTTCTGGGAATAGTTGTGTTACGTTTAGTCCAATGGTAGGTTGTGATTGAAGCGGAATCTCGAGGTTTGAATCTGCAGATCCGAATAAATTTACATTGCCAATCCGTATGGAAGCCTCAGGGCTTAGGCTTAAGGTTCCGGTGCCGGATATCTTTACATATTCTGTAGGTTTTCCTGGATTTTGGACCTGAAGTAAGCTCAGATGTGGTATAGAGTAAATCCAGCCCTTAATTTCTTCTAAGGATTTCCAGTAAAAATAGTGGGTCTTGCTGAGTCTTATGTCACATCTCTGGAATGATTCGAAATCTGAGTTGGTGAGTAGGTCAGCTTCACATGCAGGATGAACGGCAGTTTCATATATTACAAAATTTGGTTTGCAAATATATGATCCTTCCGATTTTATACATTGTTTGAGTTCATTCTCTTGAATCAGCGAGTAGCTCGCGTGGTTTGCAGACATCATCAAGTAATCAGATCGAGGTTGGATATATGCTGAACCCTTGGTGTTATTCCCAAAGATTTGTTGGACGGGGTAAGCGTGAAGTCTGTACAAGTTGTATTTTGATGGCTGTATTAGTGGTATTTGAAGTGTCAAAATTAATTTATCATTAAGTGATTCATATTTAAGTTTCATTATCTGAGAAGATTTTTCATTGTAGAGGTCCTTGACAGTTATTGGAAATTGATGTTGTGGATTATTTTTAATAAATTTTTTTATGGCTTCTGAAATCCTTTTTGGACTGAGAATTCTCGGAGAGATCTTTCCGGCTAGAACAAAATTAACTGCTTCCAAAACGTCTTCCATATGATTGTGGTAGTCTTCGAAACAGCTTCGAGCCTGGGCACTCCAAGAACTCAGTCGCATAACGTAGTGCGAGTAAGTTACATTATTTTTGGCGATTAAACCATTTGTTTCTTTTAAAGGAGTTGTGTATCTATAGTAGTTACCGCGGCGTAGTATTAATTGATTTAAGTCATCGTGTAGGTCTGAGTGAATTATTTGTCTATTCTTCTCGAGCAGTACTGAATCTTCAGGAGAGGAAGCAAAAACAATCTTGTTGAACTTGTCGAGATAATGTTGAAGAATGTCTAATTTGTTCTGTTCAACCAAAGATGATCGATTATTTACTTGTCCAGAACCGACCAATTGTCTTATTAACTTCATTCGTTCAGTTGATTCTCGAAGAATGCGCTTGTAGTCGTCAAGTTGTACGTAGTGTCTGCAGTCGTTTTCTTCAATTGTCGATCGGCAGTTTTGGTCCAGGAGATTTATTTCCAAATCTGCTATGTTAGGGAGTTGTTGCTCTAGAAAACCTAGATCTATCATAGTGGTTAGTTTCCAGTCGTCTTGAGTAAGATGGATATCGGCGAGGTGTTCATAGTAGAGCCCCGAACTGGGTTCCAATGGTTTTAGATGGACAGCAGTTCCTTTCGTGGTGCTTATGACGGCGATGAAAATTATGATTATCTTGTTTAGAGTTGCCATGTCGATGATGGTTGCACTAAAATTATTTATTTTAATTTTGCTGAGTACTTGAGATTTGATAAACTTAATTTAATCTTAAAGTTAGGTTGTAAGGACGTAAGGAGCATGCATGGGGTTAGTTTGGTGGCTGTTGTGTATTTTCGGGTTCAATCCTAGGTTCGCGAGGATCCAGGTCTTGAGGAAAGTTATACTGAGTACCAACTGTTCTAGGAGCAGCATAAATTACTTCTCTAGTGTGATTGGGTGGTGCGTACGGCAAGTACGGGTAAATGTTTTGAGTAGTAATAACTTTAGATTTTTCTTTCTCACTTAGCTCCACGTCATCTGTCGTAATATCTTTGCCGATCTTGGGTAGATGTAGTAGAAGATTTGTAACGGAGTCCCAAAATGCTCCTATTAACCATACACTCCATCCATATATAGTATGTAGCGCATAGCCGTGTATTAAGGTGTCTATTGCGAATTTAATTGCCTTGAACGTGAGATATACTCCAAAGAGTGTTACACTAAAGGTACCCACGGTATTAAAGAAGTTATATACCTTTCCCCAAGCTTTGGCTAGAGATAGCCTTATAGCCTCTTCATCAATAAAATTGTTGATCTTGATTGTACTATCAGCTACAGGTTGTCCTGTTGCTCCTCTGGCAATAGTGTTTAATACAGCAGTTCTTTCCAAAGGAAACATCATATAGTCTTTTAATTTCACGATGTCGTTGTCAGAGTAGATTCCTCCTGTCGCTAGTCCTTGAGCTGGTACATACTTCCAGGAATGGTTTGTTGAAGCTGTAAGTTGTTCTGGATTTGGTACAGAGGAAAGTTTAGGATTTAATTCGTACCATGAATCTTCTAGTCGATACATCGGTGCTAGTAAAGGGTTGCAATCTATCTGTGTTCCAGTTTTAATTAATATGTGAGTTCGTGGCAACATGTAATATGTGTCGTTACCTCTTAGTACAGGTAACTCTTGGTAACATTCTTTTGCATCTCGCCTTTTTACGTCTACTGCTATACACTTGGCAAATCTTATTACTTCACCTGAAACATGGGCAATATATCCTGGTTTCTTCATGAATTGAAAAGCAAATTCATCAGGTGCTAGTGTGGCTATAATAAGTGCATTTTGTAGAACCTTCTTTTCTAGCTCACATTCTTGTCTGATCATGTCGTTGTACAGCATCATGATCTGATTGTGAAGGTGACGTTCTAGATATACAAATTTAGTGTTTACGTATGTGAAAAGATCCATGGATTGAGTATCTATTCTATTGGCGTCATGGAAAAATTCACTATTCTCGGAGTCAAGTATGAAGAGTCTAGGATGTTCAGTCTTAATCAGTTTGGTGGCGCAGTTTGCGATATGACCCTTAGTTGTTAGTGCGAACGTTACGCCTCCAGTAGTCACTGAATATACTTCTTCTCCGAATTTCCTATTGACATGATCTTGTATCTTGCTAGCTGTTCCTTCATAAAGTATGGAGAACTTGCGAGAGTTGCACTGGTCCGGTGGTAATAAATCCCAGAAGGTGTTTCCTCCTTCGATGTCCATACACTTCCCTTGCTGGTATTTGCATCGGACCCCGGATCGTAATATTATTTCGTTTTGATCCAGATTAATAGGAGCGTAATAGTCTTGTAGGGTGAAGGTGGCATGCCCGGTTACAGTGACTGCATCCCATTTACCGTAAGGATCGGAGTATGATGCCCTTTTGCAACCACCGCCGGAGGTGAATGAACCTGCCAGGGTGATTGGGAATCTTGTCGTAGAGTTTTTCTGAACACCTGCAAGTGTGGTGTCTCGATATATAAAGAGTCCGCTATCGTGGACGGATTTGCAAGCTTCATGACTTAACTCTTGCATAAACTCCATATTATTACTTGTTTCTCCGAATAGGTGGTCAAGTATGCCACAATGGAAAATTGTACGTTGGATGGAGAGTTTGCACTGAATAATCTTTATAAATGAGAAACTGCTGGATTGTAATAGTTGGACCTTGGTGTTTTTAATTACTGGTTTTGCGGTAGGCATGTTGCAGTCTTTAATGTCTAGTAGGGATAATGAAGTAACGTTTATCGATGGGGTTCCACAGTCATATGCCACGAATCCATACGTCATTTGGACGGCTGACGTGATCCAGAGGATAAATTTTATCCACCCCATGATGCTTGGATTTTTACTTGTTTCACCTGGAGTAATTTTATATAACTAGAACATAACGATTAGTAGGACACACGGGAAATAGTAATAGGTTAGTCGGATTGAGTGTCAGTGTTGGAATTAGTAGAATGTCGTGTGTTACAGATTTTTAACTTATCCATGTGCTTAAGAGAGCGTTTGCCCTTTTCATCCTCTATTATAGCCGTGTTATTATCTAATAATTCGGCTATAACATATGGACCTTTATAATGCGAATCGAATTTACCCTTTCGTGGTTCTTTTATAGCATAAACCTGATCTCCAACATTCAAAGTACTGGGGTTCAGGTGAGCGTCATAGTAACGTTTAGAACGGTGTTTAGATTTAATTAAATTAGATGCCGCGAAATGTCTCATGTCGTCCATACGGTTGACTAAGTCATATAGGTAGGTTCCGTAAGTTTCCGTTTTGTCTGGGGGTGGAAAAGAACTGGGTATACGCGCTCTTTTTCCGTATATAAGCTCGAAAGGGGTGAAATTAGTAGATTCATGTACAGCAATATTATATGAAAACATTGCAAAGGGAACAAGTTTATCCCAGTCTTCATATTTATTTACATAATGTTTGATAAATTCTGCCAATACTATGTGACTACGCTCTAGGGATCCATTGGTTTGTGGATGGTATCCTGAGGTAGTTACTTGTTTAATTTTGAAAATTTTTGCTAGGTGGTGAAATATTTTACCAACAAATGATCTGCCTTGATCGCTCAATATTACGCGAGGTGACCCAAACTGAATAATAACGTGGCGAGCAAGTGCGTCTGCAATAGTCTCAGCCTTAATGTTTGGTATAGGTACTGCTACGCAATATTTCGTGAGATTGTCTTGCACAGTAAGGATATGCATATTGCCTGATGGTGTTTGAGGTAATGGGCCCACTGTGTCGATTGAGATTTTGTCAAAGGGTTCTGCAGGAGTATCCGTGATGATCATTGGTTCTTTAGTCTTGATCCGGACTAGTTTTTGTTCTTGACAACTTCTGCATGTACGAATAAATTCTGTGATGTCATCTCTCATGTTTGGCCAGTAAAAACGTTCACGAATTCGTCGGTATGTTTTAGTTATACCTTTATGACCACCTGTTAGGCTTTCATGATACTCCGCGATGATATCCTTGCGGACATCTTCGTCTGGTATGGTTACACTTCCATGACAAATGGTGAGTGAACATTCACAGTCATCTAAACATTCCTTAAGAACGTCAGTGACAAGTGATTGGCTCAACCCTTCGAGCATATCTCCTGGTTTTGAGATTCGCAAAGTTTTTATGTTGTAGTGGTTTAGTACATTTTTGACGGTTTTTAATACATCTTTTAGTTCTTGTATGGAAAATGAGTCAAAATGGTTCCTTTTTAACACTGCACTGAAAATTTTATGTTTACCGTGTGATGTTATTAGTACTTGATTAATTTTTGGTTTCTTCAATTTCAGATCCTGTGGATCTATCTTGTCTGTTTCTATCAGTAGTCGCGATGTGATGGTTGTAAGTTCACAATCAGCAGAGATAAAGTGCAAATAATTATCTCTGAAATACGTCAAGTTTTCATTCGTCGTGTGTAAGGATATCTTACTTTCATGGTTCTTTATACCAGGGTAAAATAATTCACAAGGGACGGTATCGGCTATGGATTGTCTTTTTATCGGTGGTGGTTGTTGGATTTCTTCATCTGCATGAACTTCTTCATCCGTGTCTGAACTCGAATGGATTTCGTCAATCGGTGGTAAATTAGCCCATCGTCTGCTTGCTGCTCCTCGGGGTACTTCTTCATCTACCTCTGATTCTGTGGTTGATCCTTCTGAAGTAACTGCAGGGGTCGATCGTCCTACAGGATGTCGAAATGTTACGCCAGATGGTCTGTGGGGTTGTGCTTCGGGTTTCCTAGTTGGAGGTTCTGTTCGTGGAGATTCGTAAGTTGGATCTTCAGCACGTCGATCCCAGTAATAATTATCATTTCCTGAAGATGGTCCAGGTGATACTTCGATAACGTTTTTAGGCGGTGGTACTGGTATCGGTTCAGTTAGTGAAGGAGTTTCTTCGCCTGATTGATTATTTACGTATGTGAGTTGATAGTCAGTTGTTCGAGTTTTGGCAGATAATGGTCCTGGTTTTTCAGAAGCTTTAGAGAGTGGTACACGGTTACTAGCGAGACTCGGAAAAGCACTGCTTCTTGCGTGCGGTACTGGTGGTGTTGGATCACTTGGTTGACCAGTATCTGGTTGTTTTCGAGGTCGACCAACTTTACGATTCTCTGTTGGAGGCATTGGGATTTCGGCAATAGTCTTTGTACGCCTGATGAGAGGTGGTTGCGCTAACGAGGGGTTACTCGCTAATCTTCTTAATCTTACTCTCTCACCTATAGTACTGGCGTTTGCCTCTGCTGCTTTTACGGCGGAAGATCGCAGCCGTTCCAGGTGTCTGGCAATTGAACTAGATTGCCTCGCAGCTGTTTCAGATTTTCCTGTGGGGACTATTGGCAAAACAACAGGATTCCTTGATAATGCATCTGCATTTACGTTTAATCTTCCTGGTTTGTAATAGAAAACATATTCATACTCTCTTAATCTCGTTCTCCATCGAACCAACCGTTGTACTGGCGGCTTGACGGAGTCGATCCATTTTAGTGGTTCGTGGTCACAGACGAGAGTGAATCTTCGACCATATAAGTACGGTCGAAAATGCAAAATACCGTAAATAACTGCCAAACATTCTTTTTCGGTTGTTGTGTAATTTCGCTCTGCATTTTTGAGAAGTCTTGATAAATAAGCAATTGGTCTGTCTTCGCCAATTTTTCCTTGGCTTAATACCGCACCAATAGCGAGATCTGAAGCGTCAGTAGTTAAGATAAATGGTTGAGAAAAGTCAGGATATTGCAGAACTGGAGATGTACATAGTGCCTTGCGTAAGTCGTCAAAACTTTCTTGTTGAGCTGAAGTCCAGTTGAATGGATTATCCTTTTTCAATAGTTCTGTTAATGGTTTCGCACGGCCTGAGAAGTTTTCAATGAAGCGACGATAATAACCAGCTAGTCCAAGAAACTGTCTGATGTTCGTAACTGTCTTTGGTTTTGGGAACTTTTCAATAGCTTCAGTCTTCTTTGGATCTGGACGTACACCGCCATTGCCAATAATATGACCAAGATATGCAACTTCTAGGTTTAGAAATTCACATTTATCTGATTGTAAGACTAAATTGGCTTGTTCTAGTCGATTGAAGAGTCTTCGGACACGTATGCCGTGTTCTTCGAGTGATGATGCGAAAATAACGACGTCATCGAGATAGACAAATAGCTCAACGTCCTGTAGACCTAGAAGAACTCGGTCCATAAGTCGTTGAAACGTTGCTGGAGCATTTTTCAGTCCAAATGGCATTCTGTTATACTCATAGTGACCATTTGGTGTACTGAATGCGGTTTTCTGTTGGTCCTTTGGATTCATTTTGATTTGATGAAATCCACTAGCTAAGTCGAAAACTGAAAAATATTTTGCTCCTCCTAGTCTATCGAGAATCTCAACTATATTCGGGAGAGGATAAGCATCGCCTATGGTTTTCTCGTTTAATTGTCTAAAGTCAATTACCATACGCCAGCGCTTATTACCTTTTGAATCTGGCTTCTTTGGGACTATCCAAAGGGGTGAATTATATGGAGATACAGATTCAGATATTACACCATCATTCAGTAATTTATTTACTTGTCGAGCGATTTCTTCCTTATGTACAGGTGGAAAACGGTACTGACGGACTGATATAGGAATTTCATCGGTCGTTGGAATCGAGTGTGTCATCATTGTTGTAGCTGGAAGATCATCTCCAGGAAGATGAAAGAGCATCGGAAATTCTCTGATAAGCTCATGCACATGCTCTCTTTCCAAAATATTTAAATGATCAAGTCGGAGACTAGCACAAATGCGCTCGAATCTGTCCTGACCATTTTCCGGTATATCGCTATCTTCAGAATCGTCAAAGAAATCCTCTGAACTCCCATCGCATTCGAAGGGAATAATTTCTTGTGGTGGAACGACTAATTCGATATCATCCTCGTATGCGTTTATCGCGTAGACGTAGCAAGTACTGTCATTGTTCGTGACCAAAGCATTACCAATGAAAATATTTTCGCGAGTTTCAATGCGAGGTAAAAACCCAGTTTTCAGATCTGTCTTACGAAGATTAATTGGTATTACTGTTCGAGTTCTAGCTTTTAAAAAGAATACTGAGGGTTCGTCTTCACTTCGAAACATAGTTACCAGGGGTGTATCAAATGGTTCACCTTTGGTATTTTCGAGCGGGATAGGGTTTACGGGTTCGGAATCTGCGACTATGGTATTGTGATGAAAAGATATTTCAACCTTTTCTTTAGTTAGAAAGTCTATGCCGATAATTCCATCGGTTGGAATGGGCAATGGGTTCTCGAGAACGTGAAATTTCTCGGGATTTGAGAAGAAGGTAATTTCTGTGGTTCCTAAAGTATCGAGTCGCTCAGTAGTGATTCCTTTTATGGATACTGAATCCCAGGTATCAATTACTGTACGAGGGGCCAGTGCGTCTTTTCTGATAACATTTATGTCAGCTCCTGTGTCGACTAGAAAACGAGCTCTGCCGTTTCGCAACTCAGGGGCTGTTAGAGTAACGACTGGTCCTCTACCCTGGACTTCAGACCACATTACGAATTTTCGACGGTCAGGAATCTGATTGATGATGGACGCGTTTCCGTGGGGTTCGCGCTGTTCGACGTCGCGTCGTTCCGTCGAACCGCGTTGGAGTTTAAAGGTTCCTTAGGTGGTGCAGGAGAGGTTGGTCTTGAATTATTTTGTTGGTTTTGTGGGTTACTATTGTTACTGTAACTTCCATAATTATTTCTATTATAGCTATTATAACCATTGTTACCGTATCTTTGATTATTATTGTCATAATTGTTACGATTATTGTAATTATTGGAATTATTGTTGCTATAATTGTTATTAGGGCTATGCTGATTGTTATCTTGAGGAGGGTAATTTTGATAATATGGCGGATTATATGGTGCTGGAGGTGGATATGCTCCAGGAGGTGGGTATTGATATGGCATAGGAGGTATATATGGAATTGGAGGGAAATAACCCGGTGGAGGATAATATGGATAGTAGCTTCCAGGTGATCGGCTTCGCGAACGATAAGGTGAATTGCCACGCTCGGGATAGTTGCGTTTGTCACGAGGTGGTGTTGTATCCCGCACCGGCGATCTACTATATGAATTAGATCTGTTATTGTCTTCGCGAGTAAATCTGAACGGTATGGTATTTCGACGTTCTTCGTCTTGAAAGCTAACCGTTCGAGTTCTACGCGGTAAATCAAGATTTGCTGATTCGGACTGCGCGTAGGCTAGATAATTGGAATTACGGTGAGAGCTACCTTTCAGGTCTTCTTCGAGCCGTAGTGCGATTTTATATGCCTCGTCGAGAGTATCAGGATTTTGTACACTTACTCCGTATATTAGATCGTCTGGTAGTCCGCGTTTGAATGACTCGAGTGCTAATCCGTCTAGCATTTTCTTCATCGCATTTACTTCGGCTACATTATTAAAGCTTTCGTTTAATGCGGTTATTGCATTAGCGCGAATTTTCTTTATTCGAGTATAGTAACTCAGGATTGATTCATTTTGTTTAAGCCGAATGGCTTGGATATCCGCGCAATATTGTGGGTAAGTCTTCTTAGTGGCGAAATATTCTTTAAGCGCGTCTCTAAGAGTATTCATTGTATTAATTGTATTATCCGCGATCGCGTCTCTAGCCGTGTCCTTGAGCTTAGATTTTACTCCGTTAAAATAAGTGTTCCTGAGATTATCTGGTACGATTGTAAGACCGTTTTCTACATCTAGTAAAAATGCTTGTAAAGGCATGTTTTTACCGTCAAAACTCGGGACTTGCATTAACGCCTGATGCAATGTCATACTTTCCCCAAGGGACGTGATCATTTGATCCGTAATATTCGCATGTCGGGTAATATTATGGAGTTGTTGATCTAAGTCATTATTATTAGCCGGTGGGTTCAAACCGCCATTGCCTCGTGGTCCCAAATTTTCACCGTTCTCTTCGTGGTCCGACATTTTAATTGATCATTGGAGAAGGTTATAGAAGTAATATAGAGATAGTAAGAATGTGAATTTTGGGTTAGTAGTATGAAGTTAGCAAGAAAACTATATCCGCGGTAGTCAGACGCAAGTAAAAATTGCGTTGGTTAGAGCAAAATTTATTCACCGATTAATTGTTGCGAAATTTAAATAGCTTGTACTGAGTTTATAATTATATTTTTTTTTGTAAAGTGAGTAGTGTTTAAGATTTATTAATTACTCGAATGAGATGTTGTGTCTGTCTGTGTTTGTTGATCTTTAGTTTTAGGATTCTTATCGACACTACTGGTGGGTGAATTATCTATTTCCTGAATGTTTACAGTATTTGTTAAATGTTTCTTTCTTACAGGATACGGACCCAGTGATCCCTTATCTAGTATCGCTATTAACCTTCGTATTTGAAATTTTCTCCCGGCGCGTTTTCCGCGTTTCTTTGAGTGTTTAAAATGTGAGTAAAAATAAAAGTGAAATAGGTTTATTTTATGGAACTACAGTTATTTTTCTCCTTCGAATCTGGATGATTTATTTCCTGATTTTGTAAAGTGTTCGTTGGATTTTGTAAAGATAACGGTATTGTTACGGGAGTGTATGATAACTCTCCCCTATGGTATATTGCGACTAGTTTTCGTAATTGGTATTTTCTTCCAGCGCGTTTACCGCGTTTCATTAGATATTTCTAAGCTGTATGCACAAGGTACTTTTTACGATTGCTCCACTGATCAATTAAAGAGTAAGAGTACTTCAGTAACTGATCTAACGAAATATTACAAATTCCTATGTCTCCTTGAAAATGGGTGGGTGAATGAATAATGAATGAATCGCCTGGAATTCGACAAAAAGTCTGCGCAATTCCAATTGATTCGATGAAAGATTGAATAGAATTCGACAAAAAGTCTGCGCAATTCTAAGCAACTACAATTAATGAGATGAGTAATGAGTGAGTAATAAATGATTCAAGGTTCAACGAAAAGAATTGCAATTTCGGGTGCAAAAGGTAGCAAGTTGTTTGTACGTAAAACTTAGTAGTATTATAGAATAAAGAATCACCTGAGAAAATCACAATTTATTTTCACTGAAATTGACTCTAATTTTAATAATGGAATTTATCGATAATAAATTGAATTCTTGTCTAATACTTGCGTTCGAGGATCTAGACTTGAGAATTTATAATTGAATTGTAGAAATCGTTTGGGTATATCAACTAGTGTAAGTGTATAATTAATAAAATCTTGCGATCTATTAGCGTGTAAATATTTTTGTATAAAAGGGCACGATGGTGCGTCTTCTATGATTGCAACTAATCTTTCAATGTGAAATTTAATTTTTGTTTGTTTAGTGCGTTTTAGTGTGAGTGAGTTAGGCATAAACGTGTAGTATAAAAAAAAAATTTGTAGGCAACAATAAATTGTAAGAGCCTTTGAAATTGTGAAACTAAAAGTGTAAAACTTCCTCGGATAAGAATTTATTTTAGATTATGATAAGAGTTAGAGAAGACTTTCGAAAATAAAAATTGCAAATAGTATTAAGAAAGAAATATAGTTAAGGTTTTAATTGCAGAGAATTTAGAAAAAGAGTTTTAGGAATAATTTGGATTTTTATTCCCGGATTTTATTTTAGTAAGAGAAAAATAAAGATTAGTATAGAAAAGGTCTTAGGTGAAAATTAAAGGATTAAGTCTTTAGTTGTTTTTAGGAGGTTTTAAATTGATTTTTGCACGTTATTTCCAAATTTCCCAAAATCGGAAGGAGTTAGCAAAATGATTTTTAGAATTTGAAATAATAGTTATAATTTTGAGAAAAATAGTTTAAATGGTCGAGTTAAGAAAATTAAATCAGTTCTATTTTAAGATGTCAAAAAAAATTTCGGTTTATGAGTTTTTAAAATTTGTAAAGAAATTTAATGAAGAAATTAATTTGAAGAATAGAAAATATTTTTGATTTGATTCAAAAATTTTCAGAATATGGAATTTCTAATTTGAGAGTTTATTGAATGTATAAAATTTATGAAATTTGTAACTTAGATTTCTTTCAAGATTGAATACTTAAAAATTACAAGTTGAATTTTAACTCGGAAATTTCAACAAGGCAGGACGTTTATTTTGTTAAAATTATAAGAATCGAATAATATTATTAATTTATAGTAAAAAGAACAATTCACCAGCGTATCCCACCGCTGTCACCAAATTTTTCGACTGTCACGATCGGAGAGAGTGAAGGCGACGGGCGAAGGGTTATTATTAATTAATTATTTAGTAAAACTACCCACAATATTTATTCTATTACTCAATCAAGGAGCCTAATAGGACCGTCACGTGGCTAGTGTGAGAATGCTTAATATTTGGCAAGTTTTGATTACTAAATAAGTCTATTTCGTACCGAGCGGAAGTACGATAGACAATCCCGATCGTTGACCTGCGTGGCTTTAGGGTAGGTCAGGGATTTTAAAGCGAGAGGGAAGCAGGTAGGTGAATATGGGCCCTCGAGAAGTCCCTGTTCTTTTACGTCTGTCTCTTTCTGTACCCGTTGACTTAGGAATGTTAGAGTAAGAGGTATAAATAAGAGAAAGATGATTTTTAAAAAAAGAAAAGAATCTGTATATTCTTATAAAATTATAATGTTGTTTTACATGTGTGTACTAAAATTAAACAAATATAATTAACTTACCACTCAGCTTGAGGTGGTTTACAATCTCGCTGATCACACTCTCTCACAATTCACCACTTTGAATTTATGATCGCGGAATTGTTTTATTTGATTCGCTGGGACCCTGCCCGTGGCTTAGGGATTTTACTCAGCGGAATTTGATGCACTTTTCGGACTCGGAGCTACTGGGGTGCCAAGCGGATACACTCCCCTATCTGTCGAGTACGAGTGTGAATATTTGATTTTATTTAGGATATCGATCTAGGAGTCTGATTTCCTAGGCTATAGACCGTCACGAGACCGATGATCCTGGTGAGTCGAATCGACCGCGATTTTTGCAAGATTAAAATCTAGGTATTTGGCCAAGGAGCCCGATTGCCTAGGCGGTGGACCGTCACGTGGACAACGATTAAGATTTTATCTCTGATTCGCGGTACTAGTCGGACTTGGGCCGATAGAACTAATCGGAGATTTTAAACTTATAGAACTTCGGAGCGAGTGACTCGAGATCCGACAGAGGTTAGTTCAGATTAGCGATTGACTCGCGATCCGACAGAGGTTCGTTCTGATTAGCGATTGACTGCCTTCGTTAGATTTTCGGCAGTTTATATACTCTAATTTTGATGGGAAAGTCATGTGTTTTCTGATGCAATCGTTGGGTACAGCTCATCATCTTTGACAAACAAATGACTAAGCACGCAGTTCCGGGTATAGCTTTCTAAAAATTTAGAAAAGTCCATATATGGAAATTGGATGATATCGTTTTTGTAAACAACAAAGAATGTGTAAGTGCTCTAATACAAACGAATGATCATGTACATAGGTCCGAGTTTAGTCATATCATTAGAACATGCACGGCGATTTCGAAATATGGAAATTGGATGGTCGTAAAATTTTTATGACCGTTGAGTTAATTAGAGGTCCGGTGCACACGTGCAGGTGTCCCGCTGAGTCGCAGCTATACATATTTTTCGGTACTACGCCCGTACACGCATACACATTCTCTTATGAATGTATTGTAAATAGATGTACGCAGGTAATGTGGATGCAAGATGAGTATACAGCTAGGTGACGTAGTTGGGTTTGAGAAAGGGGCTCTGCCCTTTTTGATGGAGAGAGAGTGAGACAGGTATTTTGTCTTATCTATCGATCTTTGTCTATTCTTACTCATCGTGCATGCACTTACATAGGTACCTGCAAAAGGTGAGAGGATCTTAATACGAAGATTTTGGGTGCGGCTAGTACATCTTTTCATAAAGTAAATAAAAAAAGAATAATGTTATTTCAGAAGTTAAATCGCAATTCGTATGTATCAATCGTTACACATTCAAAACCGTATCAAAATATTCCTCTGTGATATTGTAATACGAAATAGCGACAGCACGTTTTAAATATCAAGAAAATTTAAATAATCCTCTATATCTAGATGCTCCTGAATCACTTTCCATGAGCAGTAAGTTTAATTGAACTTTATTCATTCTTGTTATTTTTTAATAAATCATGTAGTAATTAATTTTGTCCATAAATGGAAATATTAATTTTTTTTTTATTAGTTTTTGAATTCAAATTTATTGCTTTTATATAACACTTTTAATGGAGCAAAGAATTGAAAAAAAAATTTGTCACGTAATTTTTTTTTTTAAATTAAGATTACTCAGTGTCGCACAATCTTTGAGTTTCTTAGAATAATTCATTTTTTTAAGGCAAAGTTTTTCACCAATTATCCTATAAATTAAGATTCTCTTTCATTTTGAATATAAACTTATAATAATAAATTTCTGTATTTATAAAAATATCTAACAGATGATGATAAGGAACTGAATGAATTGAAGGTAGAAGCCAGAGGAAAATAATTGATTTTTCTCAGAATGTATGTTCAAAAAAGTCTCAGTTACTAGGATGCACTATCAGAAGAAAAGAAGAAGGATGAAGTTAAATTTTTTTTAAGTAATGTCTATATGTTAATTGAGTCTAATTTATTTATTAAATAAATATTATTTTATATCAATGTGTAAAAAAAATCAAACTTTCATTAATTTTTTGTTTTTATTATTTATCATTATAATTATAAAAAAAAAAATTTCTTATCTTTTTTTGATCGAATATTGATCAAAATCAGACTAAAAATAATTGACAGAAAAAGTCGGATTTTGAACTAAATAAGAATAAAAACAGACTAAAAATGATTGAAAATAAGTCTGAAAATAGTCTAAATAAGGAATAGTAAGGGCAAAACTAGATTGAAATTCACATATTAATAAAATATAAATAAAAAATAAAATTTAATAATAATAACTTAGAATTTTTAGTTGATTAAAAACAGATCAAATTTTTCGACCCGGGTATACCCGTATGTCTGCTGCTTACTCGAGGAAAAAGTACATTGTATTGAAGTACAGGTATAGAACATTTGAGATAATGATATTTTAAAACCATTAAATATTGGATACGTTGTTTATATGATATTATCTATTGACGAAAATATATGTATACTTTTACAAAGCACCCTAATAAATAACTTAAGTACTATATCTGTCTGGCGTCTATAGTGAACAATTGGTAACTAAGTTAGGATTAAAACGTTTATGATAATCCACTCCGTGAAAGAATGATTTCACAATACTTTGTACAAACGAATAAGCTGATAAAATTCCATAAGTATTTGTTGAATTTCAAAAAATTTTAGAGACGGTATTTATTGTTGAAAAAATTTGTTAGATTTAAAAAAAAAGTCGATCGAATATTCTGAGTACTTATCGTATGTGTTATAAGGGATGATGCATTTAATGCTTCATCTAAATGTTGCTACTCACTGCGCTGACCACTCACGTCACGTGAAGTCACCCCTATTGAAAAAGTTCAAAGAAAATATGTCAAAATATAAAAAGTCTATATTTTAAGTATGAAAAAAAAATATGTTTCTAATAGCGAACTTTTGGCCGATTTTTGTACTTATATGTTTTAAATATATTCACAATCTATCTTAGAATATATTCAACTTATATGTATGCGATATAAAAAAAATGTATTTAATAATGTATGTATAAAATTATAACGAAGATATCAGTATATGATGAAAAGAAAAAAAAAATGTAATATATATATTTTATCATTACAGAATTATGTTTATAATATTAACGAGCGAACTACGGTTATGACGCGATTGTCTAAATATTACATCAAAAATTACACAGAAAGAAATGATTTTTTGGCGTAATTAAGTTCTATTTGTCCTAAGACATTTTATGCATTCAAAATTTTAAATCAAAATTTCCCTGGCGCGAGAAAAAGTTTTCTTTAGCCAAGAAAAAATTTTTCGCGGCGAGAGAATATTTCTTGGCGCGAAACAATTTTTCGAGTCCTAAAAGATTTTTTTTTTTTTTTTTTTTTTTTCATCTTATAGTAGAAAATTTTTTTTGCGCCATCAAGTCATTTTTTTTTTGTATATTATATATAATTTAAATTTAACTGTTTATTAAAATTTCTACTCAAAAATTTACTTTAGAATATTTTGTTTGTTTCAATAAATATTATAAAACTTAATTAGACAAATCAATTATTAACTCGCGAACTTATTGATTTTGTTCATTGAATGATCACGAGATTCTTTAAAAAAAATTTACACCCGGTCAAATTTTTTTCTGACAATTGATTTTTAAAAAAGTTTAACAAAAAAAAAAATTTTAAATAACGCTTAATTATATTTACAAAAGTTATTTTTGAATGTTAAAAAACCATTGAGAATAAAAATTTTTTTTTAAATAAAATTTTGAAGGTACCCTATTTTGCCCTCCTAAATATACTGTAAAATTAAATAAATATAAGTATTGTATAATTACCTTCAACCCCAATTTTCGACGGTATTCAGTCTTGATCTTAATGAATAAATAGTAACTTTAATGTAGTAAATTAAAATTATTTAAAAATAAATTTTCATTTATTAAAACTAATTAAAATTATTTAAAAATAAATTAATACTAATTAAAACTAATTAAAATTAAATAATAAATTTAACTAAAATTATTATTCTTAAAGAGACTAATTAATATTATTTGAAAGCAATGGGATTTAAGGAATCTTAAAACTATTTTTAGATTAAAAATATTTTTTTAGAACAAATAAATTTTTATTAAAAAATAGAAAAAATTTTTACGAAAAATTATATACAAAATTGAAAAAAAAAAAATATATATAATAAAAAAAATTAACATTATACTTATATTTATTGCTAATATACTAATGAATATAATAATTTTAAAAAAATAATCACTTTCATTATTTATTTACAAAAAAAAAAAAAACGTCAAGAAATGTATAAAAATTATTTCCATAATGAAAAAACATGAGCAAGAAATAAAAAAAAAAAAATAATTGCACGTATATGTGTCCTTATTTTACGTTACTCAATGAGAATTTTTAAATATATAGATGATCACCATTAGTAAAAAAAAAATATATAACATATATACAAATTAGCACTATATGAGTGCATGGGGTTCCTTTACATGATGGAACAGAGCCCAGACTTCTCGTGGCTTTTTGAAACTGACGGCATCACCCACAATGTAGTCCGCTGAAGATTTGGCTTCACACGCTTAGGAACCTTGATCAGTTCCACCTCCTTCTCCACGACTGGTTCAGGCACCGGGACCACCTTCTTCCTGGGCACCATTTTCGTCTTTATGTTGACGGTAATGGTCGTTTTAACCCGTTCAATGTTCACTGGACGAAAAGTGAGATTGCCGTCGATTTCACATGTCGGCAAAAACGTGTTGGACGGAGTCACTTCACTGGATTCCTCGATTTTGATTTTTTTGTATTGAGCATCATGCTCAATATCAAAAATATCGGCGGACCGTTTGGAAGCAGATTGTGGACTTAAAGATATACACTTGACGTCACCCATGATGATTTTATATAAACTTGAATGATCGTTACGATAACAAAAACTTGGAGTTTGAGATTTTGGTTATATTCAGAAACAACTTGGTTCGAGTTTGAAACTGAATGATGTTAAAATTTTAAGGACCGATGTTTAAGTAGACTGCAATACTTCGGGGAGGGGATTTTGGTTCTAACGGGACATTTGCAGCTAAACATCAGTAGTTAGCTCTCTGTAATAAGGATCAATGGATACTTCACACCTTTCATTACCTTCTCATTTAGACCTATTTAAATATTAATCCTAAGAATTTGTGCAGATAATAAACGGAATTATCCGGCGACATAATTATACCTGTGTATGTCTGCTGCTTTCTCTATGAAAAAGTACATTTTATTAAGGTACAGGTATAGAACATTAGAGGTAATGACATTTTGAAACCATTTAATATTGGGTACATTATTTATATATCACCTTTGACCGAAACACATCTATACTTATACAAATTACCCTGATAGATAACTTAAGTACTATCTCTGTCTGGCGTCTATAGTGAACAATTGGTAACTAAGTCAGGATTAAAACGTTTATGAATATCCATTTTGTGAAAAAATGATTTTAGAATATTCTGTACAACAAATGCGTTGATGGAATTCCATAAGTTTTTATTGGATTCTAAAAAATTTTGGTCTTTTTACCCTATCAAAAACGTTTCTTATAATTTTTTGAAATTTCTTCATTGAACCAATAAAAAAATTATAAATTTTTGATAAAAATTGCTTTTTTTATTTTAAATAGCTATAATTTTTTCAAACTTTGACTGATTGGGATCTTTTTTCTCACTATTTTTATTTTCAAATTTACATTTCAAAAAAAAAAAACGAAAAAATTATTGTAACCTATTTTCTTTGTTTTTTTTTTTAGATTTTCGGAAAAAATCAAAAAATTTTCAATATTAACCATTTCTGATTTTTTTTGTTATGTAAAACCTTGACATTTACTGCAAATCCTCAAATTATTTTAAAGTAATATTTTTTCGAAGTAGATTTTTTTTTTCCAAATAAAAAAAAAAAATTTGAAAACTAGCATTATTTCTTATAACACCATTCTGGCAATTTTTGAAAGTGCTCAGATAACTTCTAAATTTCAAAAAAAAAAAAAATGAAAACAATAATTTTAGATAGTAGTCGTCGAAAAAATTTGAATTTTTTTTTTTTTAAATCAAGTCAAAAAATAGAAGAACGTTCTGAATAATTTTTTTGTATTTTTTGGAAAAAAAAAAAAAATCAAAAAAAAAAAAATCACTCTGAAAAAACTTGAGCATTTGCAGGAAATGCCAAAGTTTTATATAAAAAAAAAAATCAAAACTTAAAAATGGTAAGTCGAAAAATTTTTGATTTTTTTCACAAATCTATAAAAGAAAAAAAAGAAGATAGGTCGCAATAATTTTTTTGTATTTTTTTTCGAAAAGTACATTCAACAACAAAAATTTTTAATCAAAAGATACCATGAGTCAAATTTTGAAAAAGTTATAGCTATTTAAATTACAAAAAACAATTTTTATTGAAAATTTTTTGTTTCTTTATTGATTCAGTAAAAAAATTTCAAAAAATTATGAGAAACGTTTTTGATGAGGTAGAAAAAGAGTAAAAATGTTGAGCCAAATCTAAAGTGGCCGGGTTCAAAAATGATTGATTTGACGTGGAGTGCTCCATATGTTAAACATACACAAAAAAAGTTATATTGATAAATATATAATTAATATATTGCAGCAATATATATTTTTTTTCTATATATTATCATATATTAATGCGGCAAAACTATAAATACTATTTTATGTATTATTCAACATATCACATTATAGCATCCATATATTTTAAATCATATTTTTTTGCATAAAGTTTTTTGATGCGGGCCTACATATGTGTACGCATAGAAATAAATAGTAGGGAAGACCGGTGCAAGATGGCTCAACCACGGCACGAGAGACCACTTTCAAAATTTAACAGAAAAAAATTTTTTTTTTATGGTTAAGTCTAAGATAAAGTCTCGATTTATGGATTTGATGTAATTCACCAATTCCCTCTGTATTAAAAAACATAAATATATTCAAAATATATCTTGGGATACATAAAAAAAAATATTCCTGATTAAAAAAAAAAATGATATGAAATGATTTGACACAATTCGAAATAATTTAAAATAAGTTGAATGCGGACTTAAATATAAATATACACCTAGCTTGAATAAAGTCATTTTCTTCAATCAGGAGAATAAAAATGTAAAAATATATATATTACATTTTTTTTTTCTTTTCATCATATACTGATATCTGATTGAAAAAAATGACTTTATTCAAGCTAGGTGTATATTTATATTTAAGTCCGCATTCAACTTATTTTAAATTATTTCGAATTGTGTCGAATCATTTCATATTATTTTTTTTTTTAATCAGGAATATTTTTTTTTATGTATCCCAAGATATATTTTGAATATATTTATGTTTTTTAATACAGAGGGAATTTGTGAATTACATCAAATCCATAAATCGAGACTTTATATTAGACTTAACCATAAAAAAAAAATTTTTTTCTGTTAAATTTTGAAAGTGGTCTCTCGTGGCGTGGATGAGCCATCTTGCACCGGTCTTCTCTACTATTTATTTCTATGCGTACACATATGTAGGCCCGCATCAAAAAACTTTATGCAAAAAAATATGATTTAAAATATATGGAGGTTATAATGTGATATGTTGAATTATATATAAAATAGTATTTATAGTTTTGCCGCATTAATATATGATAATATATAGAAAAAAAATATATATTGCTGCAATATATTAATTATATATTTATCAATATAACTTTTTTTGTGTATGTTTAACATATGGAGCACTCCACGTCAAATCAATCACTTTTGAACCCGGCCACTTTAGATTTGGCTCAACATTTTTACTCTTTTTCTACCTCATCAAAAACGTTTCTCATAATTTTTTGAAATTTTTTTACTGAATCAATAAAGAAACAAAAAATTTTCAATAAAAATTGTTTTTTGTAATTTAAATAGCTATAACTTTTTCAAAATTTGACTCATGGTATATTTTGATTAACAATTTTTGTTGTTAAATGTACTTTTCAAAAAAAAATACAAAAAAATTATTGCGACCTATCTTCTTTTTTTTCTTTTATAGATTTGTGAAAAAAATCAAAAATTTGTCGACTTACCATTTTTAAGTTTTGATTTTTTTTTTTATATAAAACTTTGGCATTTCCTGCAAATGCTCAAGTTTTTTCAGAGTGATTTTTTTTTTTTTGATTTTTTTTTTTTTTCCAAAAAATACAAAAAAATTATTCAGAACGTTCTTCTATTTTTTGACTTGATTTAAAAAAAAAAATTTCAAATTTTTTCGACGACTACTATCTAAAATTATTGTTTTCATTTTTTTTTTTTTTTGAAATTTAGAAGTTATCTGAGCACTTTCAAAAATTGCCAGAATGGTGTTATAAGAAATAATGCTAGTTTTCAAATTTTTTTTTTATTTGGAAAAAAAAAATCTACTTCGAAAAAATATTACTTTAAAATAATTTGAGGATTTGCAGTAAATGTCAAGGTTTTACATAACAAAAAAAAATCAGAAATGGTAAATATTAAAAAATTTTTGATTTTTTCCGAAAATCTAAAAAAAAAACAAAGAAAATAGGTTACAACAATTTTTTCGTTTTTTTTTTTTGAAATGTAAATTTGAAAATAAAAATAGTGAGAAAAAAGATCCCAATCAGTCAAATTTTGAAAAAATTATAGCTATTTAAAATAAAAAAAGCAATTTTTATCAAAAATTTATAATTTTTTTATTGGTTTAGTGAAGAAATTTCAAAAAATTATAAGAAATGATTTTAATGGGGTAAAAAGACCAGAATTTTTTAGAATCCAATAAAAACTTATGGAATTCCATCAACGCATTTGTTGTACAGAATATTCTAAAGTCATTCTTTCACAAAATGGATATTCATAAACGTTTTAATCCTGACTTAGTTACCAATTGTTCACTATAGACGCCAGACAGACATAGTACTTAAGTTTTCTATCAGGGTAATTTGTATAAGTATAGATGTGTTTTGGTCAAAGGTGATATATAAATAATGTACCCAATATTAAATGGTTTCAAAATGTCATTACCTCTAATGTTCTATACCTGTACCTAAATAAAATGTACTTTTTCCTAGAGAAAGCAGCAGACATACACAGGTATAATTATGTCGCCGGATAATTCCGTTTATTATCTGCACAAATTCTTAGGATTAATATTTAAATAGGTCTAAATGAGAAGGTAATGAAAGGTGTGAAGTATCCATTGATCCTTATTACAGAGAGCTAACTACTGATGTTTAGCTGCAAATGTCCCGTTAGAACCAAAATCCCCTCCCCGAAGTATTGCAGTCTACTTAAACATCGGTCCTTAAAATTTTAACATCATTCACTTTCAAACTCGAACCAAGTTGTTTCTGAATATAACCAAAATCTCAAACTCCAAGTTTTTGTTATCGTAACGATCATTCAAGTTTATATAAAATCATCATGGGTGACGTCAAGTGTATATCTTCAAGTCCACAATCTGCTTCCAAACGGTCCGCCGATATTTTTGATATTGAGCATGATGCTCAATACAAAAAAATCAAAATCGAGGAATCCAGTGAAGTGACTCCGTCCAACATGTTTTTGCCGACATGTGAAATCGACGGCAATCTCACTTTTCGTCCAGTGAACATTGAACGGATTAAAACGACCATTACCGTCAACATAAAGACGAAAATGGTGCCCAGGAAGAAGGTGGTCCCGGTGCCTGAACCAGTCGTGGAGAAGGAGGTGGAACTGATCAAGGTTCCTAAGCGTGTGAAGCCAAATCTTCAGCGGACTACATTGTGGGTGATGCCGCCAGTTTCAAAAAGCCACGAGAAGTCTGGGCTCTGTTCCATCATGTAAAGGAACCCCATGCACTCATATAGTGCTGATTTGTAAATATGTTATATATTTTTTTTTTACTAATGGTGATCATCTATATATTTAAAAATTCTCATTAAGTAACGTAAAATAAGGACACATATACGTGCAATTATTTTTTTTTTTTTATTTCTTGCTCATGTTTTTTCATTATGGAAATAATTTTTATACATTTCTTGACGTTTTTTTTTTTTTGTAAATAAATAATGAAAGTGATTATTTTTTTAAAATTATTATATTCATTAGTATATTAGCAATAAATATAAGTATAATGTTAATTTTTTTTATTATATATATTTTTTTTTTTTCAATTTTGTATATAATTTTTCGTAAAAATTTTTTCTATTTTTTAATAAAAATTTATTTGTTCTAAAAAAATATTTTTAATTTAAAAATAGTTTTAAGATTCCTTAAATCCCATTGCTTTCAAATAATATTAATTAGTCTCTTTAAGAATAATAATTTTAGTTAAATTTATTATTTAATTTTAATTAGTTTTAATTAATATTAATTTATTTTTAAATAATTTTAATTAGTTTTAATAAATGAAAATTTATTTTTAAATAATTTTAATTTACTACATTTAAGTTACTATTTATTCATTAAGATCAAGACTGAATACCGTCGAAAATTGGGGTTGAAGGTAATTATACAATACTTATATTTATTTAATTTTACAGTATATTTAGGAGGGCAAAATAGGGTACCTTCAAAATTTTATTTAAAAAAAAATTTTTATTCTCAATGGTTTTTTAACATTCAAAAATAACTTTTGTAAATATAATTAAGCGTTATTTAAAATTTTTTTTTTTGTTAAACTTTTTTAAAAATCAATTGTCAGAAAAAAATTTGACCGGGTGTAGATTTTTTTTAAAGAATCTCGTGATTATTCAATGAACAAAATCAATAAGTTCGCGAGTTAATAATTGATTTGTCTAATTAAGTTTTATAATATTTATTGAAACAAACAAAATATTCTAAAGTAAATTTTTGAGTAGAAATTTTAATAAACAGTTAAATTTAAATTATATATAATATACAAAAAAAAATGACTTTTTGGCGCAAAAAAAAATTTTTTACTATAATATGAAAAAAAAAAAAAAAAAAAAAAATCTTTTAGGACTCGAAAAATTGTTTCGCGCCAAGAAATATTCTCTCGCCGCGAAAAATTTTTTCTTGGCTAAAGAAAACTTTTTCTCGCGCCAGGGAAATTTTGATTTAAAATTTTGAATGCATAAAATGTCTTAGGACAAATAGAACTTAATTACGCCAAAAAATCATTTCTTTCTGTGTAATTTTTGATGTAATATTTAGACAATCGCGTCATAACCGTAGTTCGCTCGTTAATATTATAAACATAATTCTGTAATGATAAAATATATATATTACATTTTTTTTTTCTTTTCATCATATACTGATATCTTCGTTATAATTTTATACATACATTATTAAATATATTTTTTTTATATTTTCATACATATAAGTTGAATATATGCTAAGATAGATTGTGAATATATTTAAAACATATAAGTACAAAAATCGGCCAAAAGTTCGCTATTAGAAACATATTTTTTTTTCATACTTAAAATATAGACTTTTTATATTTTGACATATTTTTTTTGAACTTTTTCAATAGGGGTGACTTCACGTGACGTGAGTGGTCAGCGCAGTGAGTAGCAACATTTAGATGAAGCATTAAATGCATCATCCCTCATAACACATACGATAAGTACTCAGAATATTCGATCGACTTTTTTTTTAAATCTAACAAATTTTTTCAACAATAAATACCGTCTCTAAAATTTTTTGAAATTCAACAAATACTTATGGAATTTTATCAGCTTATTCGTTTGTACAAAGTATTGTGAAATCATTCTTTCACGGAGTGGATTATCATAAACGTTTTAATCCTAACTTAGTTACCAATTGTTCACTATAGACGCCAGACAGATATAGTACTTAAGTTATTCATTAGGGTGCTTTGTAAAAGTATACATATATTTTCGTCAATAGATAATATCATATAAACAACGTATCCAATATTTAATGGTTTCAAAATATCATTACCTCAAATGTTCTATACCTGTACTTCAATACAATGTACTTTTTCCTCGAGTAAGCAGCAGACATACGGGTATACCCGGGTCGAAAAATTTGATCTGTTTTTGATCAACTTAAAATTCTAAGTTATTATTATTAAATTTTATTTTTTATTTATATTTTATTAATATGTAAATTTCAATCTAGTTTAGCCCTTACTATTCCTTATTTAGACTATTTTCAGACTTATTTTCAATCGTTTTTAGTCTGTTTTTATTCTTATTTAGTTCAAAATCCGACTTTTTCTGTCAATTATTTTTAGTCTGATTTTGATCAATATCCGATCAAAAAAAGATAAAAAAATTTTCTTTTTATAATTATAATGATAAATAAAAAAAAAACAAAAAATTAATGAAAGTTTGATTTTTTTTACACATTGATATAAAATAATATTTATTTAATGAATAAATTAGACTCAATTAACATATAGACATTACTTTAAAAAAATTTAACTTCATCCTTCTTCTTTTCTTCTGATAGTGCATCCTAGTAACTGAGACTTTTTTGAACATACATTCTGAGAAAAATCAATTATTTTCCTCTGGCTTCTACCTTCAATTCATTCAGTTCCTTATCATCATCTGTTAGATATTTTTATAAATACAGAAATTTGTTATTATAAGTTTATATTCAAAATGAAAGAGAATCTTAATTTATAGGATAATTGATGAAAAACTTTGCCTTAAAAAAATGAATTATTCTAAGAAACTCAAAGATTGTGCGACACTGAGTAATCTTAATTTAAAAAAAAAAATTACGTGACAAATTTTTTTTTCAATTCTTTGCTCCATTAAAAGTGTTATATAAAAGCAATAAATTAGAATTCAAAAACTAATAAAAAAAGAAATTAGTATTTCCATTTATGGACAAAATTAATTACTTCATGATTTATTAAAAATAACAAGAATGAATAAAGTTCAATTAAACTTACTGCTCATGGAAAGTCATTCAGGAGCATCTAGATATAGAGGATTATTTAAATTTTCTTGATATTTAAAACGTGCTGTCGCTATTTCGTATTACAATATCACAGAGGAATATTTTGATACGGTTTTGAATGTCTAAATATTTTTCGACTTTATTCAGTGAATTGGAGAAATTTTTGTTGAGATTTTAACGGTAATTTTACTACTTTCGTTCAATATTATTGATATTTTATCATTACAGAATTATGTTTATAATATTAACGAGCGAACTACGGTTATGACGCGATTGTCTAAATATTACATCAAAAATTAACCAGAAAGAAATGATTTTTTGGCGTAAATAAGTTCTATTTGTCCTAAGACATTATATGCATTAAAAATTTTTAATCAAAATTTCCCTGGCGCGAGAAAAAGTTTTCTTTAGCCAAGAAAAAATTTTTCGCGGCGAGAGAATATTTCTTGGCGCGAAACAATTTTTCGAGTCCTAAAAGATTTTTTTTTTTTTTTTTTTTTTTCATCTTATAGTAGAAAATTTTTTTTGCGCCATCAAGTCATTTTTTTTTTGTATATTATATATAATTTAAATTTAACTGTTTATTAAAATTTCTACTCAAAAATTTACTTTAGAATATTTTGTTTGTTTCAATAAATATTATAAAACTTAATTAGACAAATCAATTATTAACTCGCGAACTTATTGATTTTGTTCATTGAATAATCACGAGATTCTTTAAAAAAAATCTACACCCGGTCAAATTTTTTTCTGACAATTGATTTTTAAAAAAGTTTAACAAAGAAAAAAATTTTAAATAACGCTTAATTATATTTACAAAAGTTATTTTTGAATGTTAAAAAACCATTGAGAATAAAAATTTTTTTTTAAATAAAATTTTGAAGGTACCCTATTTTGCCCTCCTAAATATACTGTAAAATTGAATAAATATAAGTATTGTATAATTACCTTCAACCCCAATTTTCGACGGTATTCAGTCTTGATCTTAATAAATAAATAGTAACTTAAATGTAGTAAATTAAAATTATTTAAAAATAAATTTTTATTTATTAAAACTAATTAAAATTATTTAAAAATAAATTAATATTAATTAAAACTAATTAAAATTAAATAATTAATTTAACTGAAATTATTATTCTTAAAGAGACTAATTAATATTATTTGAAAGCAATGGGATTTAAGGAATCTTAAAACTAATTTTAAATTAAAAATATTTTTTTAGAACAAATAAATTTTTATTAAAAAATAGAAAAAATTTTTACGAAAAATTATATACAAAATTGAAAAAAAAAAAATATATATAATAAAAAAAATTAACATTATAGTTATATTTATTGCTAATATACTAATGAATATAATAATTTTAAAAAAATAATCACTTTCATTATTTATTTACAAAAAAAAAAAAAAACGTCAAGAAATGTATAAAAATTATTTCCATAATGAAAAAACATGAGCAAGAAATAAAAAAAAAAAAAATAATTGCACGTATATGTGTCCTTATTTTACGTTACTTAATGAGAATTTTTAAATATATAGATGATCACCATTAGTAAAAAAAAAATATATAACATATTTACAAATCAGCACTATATGAGTGCATGGGGTTCCTTTACATGATGGAACAGAGCCCAGACTTCTCGTGGCTTTTTGAAACTGGCGGCATCACCCACAATGTAGTCCGCTGAAGATTTGGCTTCACACGCTTAGGAACCTTGATCAGTTCCACCTCCTTCTCCACGACTGGTTCAGGCACCGGGACCACCTTCTTCCTGGGCACCATTTTCGTCTTTATGTTGACGGTAATGGTCGTTTTAATCCGTTCAATGTTCACTGGACGAAAAGTGAGATTGCCGTCGATTTCACATGTCGGCAAAAACGTGTTGGACGGAGTCACTTCACTGGATTCCTCGATTTTGATTTTTTTGTATTGAGCATCATGCTCAATATCAAAAATATCGGCGGACCGTTTGGAAGCAGATTGTGGACTTGAAGATATACACTTGACGTCACCCATGATGATTTTATATAAACTTGAATGATCGTTACGATAACAAAAACTTGGAGTTCGAGATTTTGGTTATATTCAGAAACAACTTGGTTCGAGTTTGAAACTGAATGATGTTAAAATTTTAAGGACCGATGTTTAAGTAGACTGCAATACTTCGGGGAGGGGATTTTGGTTCTAACGGGACATTTGCAGCTAAACATCAGTAGTTAGCTCTCTGTAATAAGGATCAATGGATACTTCACACCTTTCATTACCTTCTCATTTAGACCTATTTAAATATTAATCCTAAGAATTTGTGCAGATAATAAACGGAATTATCCGGCGACATAATTATACCTGTGTATGTCTGCTGCTTTCTCTATGAAAAAGTACATTTTATTTAGGTACAGGTATAGAACATTAGAGGTAATGACATTTTGAAACCATTTAATATTGGGTACATTATTTATATATCACCTTTGACCAAAACACATCTATACTTATACAAATTACCCTGATAGAAAACTTAAGTACTATCTCTGTCTGGCGTCTATAGTGAACAATTGGTAACTAAGTCAGGATTAAAACGTTTATGAATATCCATTTTGTGAAAGAATGACTTTAGAATATTCTGTACAACAAATGCGTTGATGGAATTCCATAAGTTTTTATTGGATTCTAAAAAATTCTGGTCTTTTTACCCCATTAAAAACGTTTCTTATAATTTTTTGAAATTTCTTCACTGAACCAATAAAAAAATTATAAATTTTTGATAAAAATTGCTTCTTTTATTTTAAATAGCTATAATTTTTTTAAAATTTGACTGATTGGGATCTTTTTTCTCACTATTTTTATTTTCAAATTTACATTTCGAAAAAAAAAAACGAAAAAATTATTGTAACCTATCTTCTTTGTTTTTTTTTTTAGATTTTCGGAAAAAATCAAAAATTTTTTAATATTTACCATTTCTGATTTTTTTTTGTTATGTAAAACCTTGACATTTACTGCAAATCCTCAAATTATTTTAAAGTAATATTTTTTCGAAGTAGATTTTTTTTTTCCAAATAAAAAAAAAATTTGAAAACTAGCATTATTTCTTATAACACCATTCTGGCAATTTTTGAAAGTGCTCAGATAACTTCTAAATTTCAAAAAAAAAAAAAAATGAAAACAATAATTTTAGATAGTAGTCGTCGAAAAAATTTGAAATTTTTTTTTTTAAATCAAGTCAAAAAATAGAAGAACGTTCTGAATAATTTTTTTGTATTTTTTGGAAAAAAAAAAAAAATCAAAAAAAAAAAAATCACTCTGAAAAAACTTGAGCATTTGCAGGAAATGCCAAAGTTTTATATAAAAAAAAAAATCAAAACTTAAAAATGGTAAGTCGAAAAATTTTTGATTTTTTTCACAAATCTATAAAAGAAAAAAAAGAAGATAGGTCGCAATAATTTTTTTGTATTTTTTTTTGAAAAGTACATTCAACAACAAAAATTTTTGATCAAAAGATACCATGAGTCAAATTTTGAAAAAGTTATAGCTATTTAAAATACAAAAAACAATTTTTATTGAAAATTTTTTGTTTCTTTATTGATTCAGTAAAAAAATTTCAAAAAATTATGAGAAACGTTTTTGATGAGGTAGAAAAAGAGTAAAAATGTTGAGCCAAATCTAAAGTGGCCGGGTTCAAAAGTGATTGATTTGACGTGGAGTGCTCCATATGTTAAACATACACAAAAAAAGTTATATTGATAAATATATAATTAATATATTGCAGCAATATATATTTTTTTTCTATATATTATCATATATTAATGCGGCAAAACTATAAATACTATTTTATATATTATTCAACATATCACATTATAACATCCATATATTTTAAATCATATTTTTTTGCATAAAGTTTTTTGATGCGGGCCTACTGTTCCGTCGCGAAAGCAGATTTTAATTATAAAATTTATTTTGCATAATTATTTTATTTAACTATTTTATCATTTTTTAAATATTTTTTCTTCAAGTTATTTTTAAAGACGGAATATTATATTTTTAAACTTTTCTTTTTTTTTTTATTATATATTGTACTAAAAGACATCTGATCAAGCTTAAGTTATAAATTTTATTTTTATTTTGTTTGTCCTAATACTTACTGTTTAAATGTAGTACTCGGAGTAGCTCCATTGTTTAGGGATTAAGTTAAAATTTTTAAATTTGTAAAATTTTCCAATCTCCTTCTTTACAACCACTCTATTTCATATTTTGAACATTTTTTTTTTAATCCCTGCAATAAAATCAGTCCAGACACATGGTCCCACGTCCTTCTTGACCAGTCTCATCGTGCCCCTTCCTCTTACCACGTTCCCACGCTGGGTCAGCCCTTTTTCCACTTTTCCAGCTACACCCTACGTCCGTAGCCTCCAATCACAACTCCCGCTTTCCCGCTTTCTCATTTTTTTTACTCCCACTCACTTGGGCCTTAAGCATTTTGTAAATTTTTAACTCTAAGCAATTTTTGTGAGTTTTAAAATTATCAGTTTGTAACTAGAATCTTCACCGAGCAGCAGCTTGGCTCTCGGACAAAATAAATCAGTTTGCAACCAGCAAATTTTTATACTTAGAAATTTTTGTTCATTTTTATTTTTAATTTAGTTACAACTCATTCCCGGCAAACTAGTCGCGGAATCATTCACCTACATATGTGTACGCATAGAAATAAATAGTAGGGAAGACCGCTGCAAGATGGCTCAACCACGGCACGAGAGACCACTTTCAAAATTTAACAGAAAAAAATTTTTTTTTATGGTTAAGTCTAAGATAAAGTCTCGATTTATGGATTTGATGTAATTCACAAATTCCCTCTGTATTAAAAAACATAAATATATTCAAAATATATCTTGGGATACATAAAAAAAAATATTCCTGATTAAAAAAAAAAATGATATGAAATGATTTGACACAATTCGAAATAATTTAAAATAAGTTGAATGCGGACTTAAATATAAATATACACCTAGCTTGAATAAAGTCATTTTCTTCAATCAGGAGAATAAAAATGTAAAAATATATATATTACATTTTTATTTTCTTTTCATCATATACTGATATCTTTGTTATAATTTTATACATACATTATTAAATATATTTTTTTTATATTTTTATACATATAAGTTGAATATATTCTAAGATAGATTGTGAATATATTTAAAACATATAAGTACAAAAATCGGCCAAAAGTTCGCTATTAGAAACATATTTTTTTTTCATACTTAAAATATAGACTTTTTATATTTTGACATATTTTTTTTGAACTTTTTCAATAGGGGTGACTTCACGTGACGTGAGTGGTCAGCGCAGTGAGTAGCAACATTTAGATGAAGCATTAAATGCATCATCCCTTATAACACATACGATAAGTACTCAGAATATTCGATCGACTTTTTTTTTCAATCTAACAAATTTTTTCAACAATAAATACCGTCTCTAAAATTTTTTGAAATTCAACAAATACTTATGGAATTTTATCAGCTTATTCGTTTATACAAAGTATTGTGAAATCATTCTTTCACGGAGTAGATTATCATAAACGTTTTAATCCTAACTTAGTTACCAATTGTTCACTATAGACGCCAGACAGATAGAGTACTTAAGTTATTTATTAGGGTGCTTTGTAAAAGTATACATATTTTTCGTCAATAGATCATATCATATAAACAACGTATCCAATATTTAATGGTTTCAATATTCAATACAATGTACTTTTTCCTCGAGTAAGCAGCAGACATACGGGTATACCCGGGTCGGAAAATTTGATCTGTTTTTAATCAACTAAAAATTCTAAGTTATTATTATTAAATTTTATTTCAGGTCTATGCCTTTGGCTTGACCTTTCGGAGATTACCTTCCGTAACTTTTGCATATACTTGTCCGAATTATACTTAAATTTTGCCACTAGAGGGGCTTCCAGAGGGCTCTGACCCCCTCCTGTGCCCCCTTTTAGAGGTTGTGACGGCTGGTCGGATCAGCCTGCAGATCCGCTCCTCAGTACGCTTTCGTTTACCGAGTAGTGTATATGAGTCCGTTAACGTTGTGTAACGTTCGTAATTTAATGTGATTTGTGGAAATATACATAAGGAAAAGGTAAGGAAATCTTCGACACTAATATTTTGTGTTTCAGAAAACGCTAGAAAGACTTTTTCATCGAGCAGTATTTGTTTCGGCTCATCAGCCGCAGCAGCAGCCGTAAAGGCTCTTGAGGCGCAGCCGTAAAGTCTCATGAGGCGCAGCCGTGAAGGCTCGCTGAGTTCGCAGCCGAAGGAAGGCAGCCTGCCGGGCTCCTTCCTTAGCCGAGAGGCAGCCACACCTGCAGCCGTAGCTGCAGCCGAGGCTCAGCTGAGACGAGACTCTAGCTGCAGGTCACAACGGCTCGAGGCAACTTTATGCACAGCATAAACGTTTTGGCAGGCTAGCTGGCTATCTTCGCCCTCACAGGCGCGAGTATAAATACAACAAAATAATGCATGAAATAAGCTCACAGACAGACTATCTCGAGCGTAATATCCATATCTGGATCAAGAGTATCTTCTAATGATACTCTTATATTTTTTAGATGACTGGAGAACCGCAATGGACAACGATGGAAGAGTTGCTGGAAATAGCAGCGGAAACAGTTGAGGGAGACAGAGTCCTGGATAGGATAAAGTTGCTGGCCCAGGAATCCTTGCCAGTAGGTTGGCAAAATTGGAAAACCTTGGATTTGTCCAAGGAAAGTCTGTTCGGCAACGAACAAGAGGTCGATCCCCAAATTTTAAATAAGTTGCGGTTTGCCTTGCCAACGGTTGGGCTAGCGCAAGCTTTCAATCCGGGGGCAGTAGACTTACCAGAAAAACAATATAGAGATCTCAAGGTCTCTATGTTGAATTGGTCGTTTTGTAGAGCTCTGATCGTGAGCCCCCCGGCCCTGGTAAACAAGCTAAAAGGCTCGTTAGGACAAGCAGAGATCTTCTTGCACGCAATTGAGCCAGTAAAACCTTTCTGCATTTCGCGCATGCAGGCCGCAGGAAAATTGAGACAACAAGCAGAAGACTCACAATTAGAAAATCGTCAGGGCCAAAAAAGGTCAAATAAGAATACCGACGACCATTCGGCGGTAAAGAGATCGAAGTTGGCAGCACTACAGGATCAGATGAACCATATGTTCGAGATCGTATTAGAAAAGATCCAGAAGATTGAGCAGAGGGGAAAAGAAAAGGGGGAGGAAGAATCAAGTGAAGAGGGGGAAGAGCTTGAAAGCAGCTCAGAGCCAGCTAGTGAAGACGATTCTCTCTCGATTGCTTCATCGGCTTGGACCCCTCCGGCGATAGAAGATCCTTCTACAAACTGGCCGACAAGTCAGCCAAATAACTCGTCAGTACAGCCGATGAACGATCTCGAGGCCTTGTCGTTTGATCCGCAGGTTAAGGAAAAGGAACCATTGATTCCTCCACCAACACCTGAAATTAAAGCTCAGGGAATTGCCTGCCAAAAGCTTGGGTCGGCAAGCTGGAATCGGATCAGGTACAAGGTAGTTCAAAAGAAGCTGCAAGCATCTCCGGTATTCGATGCGCTGAAGATCAACACCCAGCTGGATGGTCTCGTTTCTCAGTCCTACTATCACACGCTTTTGGAGCGTATGGATGAACTGACGGGAACCCTAACTCACGGTTTGCTAAAACAGCGACAATTTTTGATGGAAGGAATGAAATCCATAGCAGCTAAACACCCAGAAGCTTACAATGACATAAGAGGGGCATTCTTAGGAGATTCTCGGTTAAAGGAAACTTCAGATGACCTGCTTCAGTTTACGTGCGCGAGAAGAGCAGAAGTAATCGAGATGCGCCGAAAAGTCTTTAAACCCAGTGAGCACTATCACGCGGTGAAGTTGGCGGAGATTCCACCATCAGAAACCCACTTATTCGACGAGGAACAGCTTTCAAAATTTTTAGACCAGCGAGGTGGATTGAGCAAGGTTTTCTCTCAAAGTAGAAAGCCACTTACAGAGAAACCTTCTTTCTATGGTTCGAAAAATAGATCCTTTCGAAAATCGGTTGGATCTGGGAGTTTAGCCTTCGAGAAGCCCAAACCACAGCCAGGGGCTAGTGTTTCCTCTCGTAAACAGGGCCCGAAAGAATCAAGGAGAGAGCATAAGAAACGTGACTACGGTAAAAGAGATCGTAAGTCACCCCGGGCATGACTGCAGGTTTCAGGCGGGCCAACTTCGATTCTTTACCCCCCAATGTCAAGAACTAGATGCTCCAAACCATGTCATGAAGATTATTCAAGGTTATGCCATCCCGTTTACCCAAAAACCAATGTCAGTCCCTTTCTCAACGCAAAATATCAGGCGATTCGGTACAAAAATATCTCGCCTGATGTCAGGGGAAATAAAGGAATTATTGGAAATGGGAATCCTGGAAGTGTCTACACATTCGACAGGTTTTCTTTCTCCGATGTTTTTGATCCAAAAACCAGATGGAAGCTATCGACAAATTTTCAACCTGCAAAGGTTAAACAAATTTCTACATCCAAAGAAATTTCGCTTAGCAAATCAGTCCAAGGTTCCGAAATTCCTTCAGAGAGGCGATTTTTTGGTCAAGGTGGATTTTTCTCGGGCATACTTTTACATCCCAGTAAAAAAGAGCCACCGGAGATATTTGAGCCTGTCGTACAAAGGCATAATTTACAGCTTCACCTGCCTGCCTTTCGGATTGGCGAGTGCACCAAGGGATTTTGCACGAGTAAGCAACTGGTTGGCAAGCCTCTTTCGCCAAATGGGGATGAGAGTCCTGGTATACTTAGACGATTTTCTGTTCGCCCATCAATGCAAAGACATCCTGAGAGAACAGATCAAAACAGCAATTCAATACCTTCAAAGTCTGGGTTGGATGTTGAACTTGGAAAAGTCGGTAACAGAACCAACGAGAGAGTTGGAGTTCTTGGGAATAAAGTGGAACACGAGCTTGAATACTATGGAATTGCCAAGCAACAAAAAATATCGCATTCTCAAGACCTTAGACCAGATAAAGTCATCGAGGAGGTGGAATTGGAAAATGGCGGCTTGCTTGTTAGGTCAGCTGAATTTTGCAGCACTGGTCACTCCATTGGGTCGTCTTTTCTCACGCGAGTTACAGAAGGCCTACAAGAAGTTACCGGAGGAGAAGCCAAGGAAGAACAAGATCATAACACCAGGAGCTCTGGAGGACTGCGCATGGTGGCAAAAGAACATCAACAACTCCAACCCAATTTTCGAGAACGACCCGGACATCTTCTTGACGACAGATGCATCCGATACGGGCTGGGGTTTCCACCTGGACAACAAAACGGAGGCAGGAGTTTGGAAATTGGAGCAGCAGAGTTGGCACGTGAACCGGAAGGAACTGTTCACGGTTTTAATTGCAATCGAGAAGTTCAAGGAGCAATTGAAAAACAGGTCAGTGTTATTGCAGACGGACAACAAGACGGTAGTGGCTTACATTCGGAAACAGGGGGGGACCCGTTCCCAAATCCTTCACACCTTGTCCAAGAGGCTGTTATTAACAGCTCGGCAGTTTCAGATCCGTCTTGTTCCATTTTATCTTCCGGGCCAATACAACTGTCTTGCGGACAGATTATCCAGGGGATTACCCTTGACGGATTGGCATCTGACAAGCAGCCTGACCAAGCTAGTCTTCGAGAAATGGGGAACTCCCCAGCTGGACCTTTTCGCAACAAGCAGATCCAAAGTAGTGCCAAAATATGTGACAATGGAGGTCAACGACCGGAAAGCATGCTTCATCAACGCCTTCAGCAGACCATGGATAGTGGATTTGGGATGGGTATTCCCTCCGCCGCCACTGATTTCCAAGGTATTACAGCACCTGAATTCAGCAAAAGGGATCTTCTTGGTGGTAGCACCTAGATGGGAGAAAACTTTTTGGAGGGGAGACCTCAAGAGCAGGAGTACTGCAGCTCCACTCCAGCTATGGAACCTGGAGAACCAGTTGGTGGACATGGCAACAGGGCGGCCTCCGCAGAATGCCAAGGACCTCTGCTTGGAGGTTTGGAGAGTACGGGGTGGAGTGAACTGATTTCGGGCTTAGAGAAGCAGGACATTACCCTTTTATCTTCGGCTTGGAGAGGGTCAACCTGGAAGACTTACGCAGCAGCATGGAAACAGTGGTTGGATTGGAGTAAAGATAACGGAGTTTCTCCGAGAGATCCATCACCACAGAATCTGGCAACCTACTTTGGTTACCTGTTTAGAGTAAAGAAGCTGGCATACAGGACTATCCTGGTTAGAAAATCAGTTATCAACATGTTCGTAAATCCGGAGGGAAAGTTATGCTCTCACCCCCTGGTGAAATCGATACTAAAGGCAATTGGCACTAGTGAGGCCAAATCGTTGACACCACGGAAAGAAATTTGGAATATTGAATCCATGATCAGCTGGTTAAAGAATAATCCTCCTGATGAGAAGAGTATTTTTCAAGTTTCAAGGCACACAGCCGTTTTATTGCTGCTAGCATCGGGTAGGAGAGTTCATGACCTTACACTGCTGTCAACTGATCAAGATAGAATTGTCATGGAAGATGATTCGGTAACCTTCTGGCCGAGCTTTGGATCTAAAACGGACACTCCAAATCACCGACAATCAGGGTGGAAGCTGACGGAATCAGACCAGGCTGAACTTAATATCGTGTACTGGATTAAGCAGCTGATAAAAATATCAGCAAGCAGAAGAAAAGCAATTCCTGGCCTAATGAACCTCTTTATTACTACCAGGGGTAAAGTAAAAGTGGCATCGAAGGCAATCATTGCTGGTTGGCTAAAAATCATTTTCGCCGCAGCAAAGATTAAGGCAAGCCCTGGGTCATTACGATCGGCGGTGGCTTCCTATAACTACGAGAAGAACGTGGATTTAGATGAAATATTAAAACGGGGAAACTGGAGTGGCCCTGAAAATTTTTTCAAATTTTATTGTAAGTTTGTAAGAAAACCAGAAGCTAGTTCTAAAAATATATTATTTTCATCATTTAAACCAATTTGAAAGATAAGTAAGCACCAAAATTAATTCTATTTGTATTATTATCTAATAATAAATATTTATTTATCGTAGAGTAAATTTATAAGCTGTCTAATTTAAAGCTTAGTAAATGAATTTGAGTATTCAGTGTTTTAAAATTAAACTCTAATTTTTTGTAGGGTAGTGTCCTTTTCCTTAATAGTATAGTTTTCAGGTCACAGTACGCCATAGGTTGTAAGCCGGCAGATTCCAAACATCTCTCCGAAAGGTCAAGCCAAAGGCATAGACCTGAAATATATACCGTTTTCTACCCCGAAGGGAGGAAAACGATTATTTCGGGTCATGCCAAAGGCTTGACCTGAGGAAGGCCTTGCCGGCTACTTCGGAGCAGTACTGAGGAGCGGATCTGCAGGCTGATGCGACCAGCCGTCACAACCTCTAAAAGGGGGCACAGGAGGGGGTCAGAGCCCTCTGGAAGCCCCTCTAGTGGCAAAATTTAAGTATAATTCGGACAAGTATATGCAAAAGTTACGGAAGGTAATCTCCGAAAGGTCAAGCCTTTGGCATGACCCGAAATAATCGTTTTCCTCCCTTCGGGGTAGAAAACGGTATATATTTTTTATTTATATTTTATTGATATGTAAATTTCAATCTAGTTCTGCCCTTACTATTCCTTATTTAGACTATTTTCAGACTTATTTTCAATCATTTTTAGTCTGTTTTTATTCTTATTTAGTTCAAAATCCGACTTTTTCTGTCAATTATTTTTAGTCTGATTTTGATCAATATTCGATCAAAAGAAGATAAAAAATTTTTTTTTTATAATTATAATGATAAATAATAAAAACAAAAAATTAATGAAAGTTTGATATTTTTTACACATTGATATAAAATAATATCTATTTAATAAATAAATTAGACTCAATTAACATATAGACATTACTTAAAAAAAATTTAACTTCATCCTTCTTCTTTTCTTCTGATAGTGCATCCTAGTAACTGAGACTTTTTTGAACATACATTCTGAGAAAAATCAATTATTTTCCTCTGGCTTCTACCTTCAATTCATTCAGTTCCTTATCATCATCTGTTAGATATTTTTATAAATACAGAAATTTATTATTATAAGTTTATATTCAAAATGAAAGAGAATCTTAATTTATAGAATAATTGGTGAAAAACTTTGCCTTAAAAAAATGAATTATTCTAAGAAACTCAAAGATTGTGCGACACTGAGTAATCTTAATTTAAAAAAAAAAAATTACGTGACAAATTTTTTTTTTCAATTCTTTGCTCCATTTAAAGTGTTATATAAAAGCAATAAATTTGAATTCAAAAACTAATAAAAAAAGAAATTAGTATTTCCATTTATGGACAAAATTAATTACTACATGATTTATTAAAAATAACAAGAATGAATAAAGTTCAATTAAACTTACTGCTCATGGAAAGTGATTCAGGAGCATCTAGATATAGAGGATTATTCAAATTTTCTTGATATTTAAAACGTGCTGTCGCTATTTCGTATTACAATATCACAGAGGAATATTTTGATACGGTTTTGAATGTCTAAATATTTTTCGACTTTATTCAGTGAATTGAAGAAATTTTTGTTGAGATTTTAACGGTAATTTTACTACTTTCGTTGAATATTATTAATATTTTATCATTACAGAATTATATTTATAATATTAACGAGCGAACTACGGTTATGACGCGATTGTCTAAATATTACATCAAAAATTAACCAGAAAGAAATGATTTTTTGGCGTAAATAAGTTCTATTTGTCCTAAGACATTTTATGCATTAATAATTTTAAATCAAAATTTCCCTGGCGCGAGAAAAAGTTTTCTTTAGCCAAGAAAAAATTTTTCGCGGCGAGAGAATATTTCTTGGCGCGAAACAATTTTTCGAGTCCTAAAAGATTTTTTTTTTTTTTTTTTTTTTCACTAAAATTATTAATTAATTTAACTAAAATTATTATTCTTAAAGAGACTAATTAATATTATTTGAAAGCAATGGGATTTAAGGAATCTTAAAACTATTTTTAAATTAAAAAAATTTTTTTAGAACAAATAAATTTTTATTCAAAAATGGAAAAAATTTTTACGAAAAATTATATACAAAATTGAAAAAAAAAAATATATATAATAAAAAAAATTAACATTATACTTATATTTATTGCTAATATACTAATGAATATAATAATTTTAAAAAAATGCTCACTTTCATTATTTATTTACAAAAAAAAAAAAAAAAACGTCAAGAAATGTATAAATATTATTTCAATAATGAAAAAACATGAGCAAGAAATAAAAAAAAAAAATAGTTGCACGTATATGTGTCCTTATTTTACGTTACTTAATGAGAATTTTTAAATATATAGATGATCACCATTAGTAAAAAAAAAATATATAACATATTTACAAATTAGCACTATATGAGTGCATGGGGTTCCTTTACATGATGGATCAGAGCCCAGACTTCTCGTGGCTTTTTGAAACTGGCGGCATCACCCACAATGTAGTCCGCTGAAGATTTGGCTTCACACGCTTAGGAACCTTGATCAGTTCCACCTCCTTCTCCACGACTGGTTCAGGCACCGGGACCACCTTCTTCCTGGGCACCATTTTCGTCTTTATGTTGACGGTAATGGTCGTTTTAACCCGTTCAATGTTCACTGGACGAAGAGTGAGATTGCCGTCGATTTCACATGTCGGCAAAAACGTGTTGGACGGAGTCACTTCACTGGATTCCTCGATTTTGATTTTTTTGTATTGAGCATCATGCTCAATATCAAAAATATCGGCGGACCGTTTGGAAGCAGATTGTGGACTTGAAGATATACACTTGACGTCACCCATGATGATTTTATATAAACTTGAATGATCGTTACGATAACAAAAACTTGGAGTTCGAGATTTTGGTTATATTCAGAAACAACTTGGTTCGAGTTTGAAACTAAATGATGTTAAAATTTTAAGGACCGATGTTTAAGTAGACTGCAATACTTCGGGGAGGGGATTTTGGTTCTAACGGGACATTTGCAGCTAAACATCAGTAGTTAGCTCTCTGTAATAAGGATCAATGGATACTTCACACCTTTCATTACCTTCTCATTTAGACCTATTTAAATATTAATCCTAAGAATTTGTGCAGATAATAAACGGGATTATCCGGCGACATAATTATACCTGTGTATGTCTGCTGCTTTCTCTATGAAAAAGTACATTTTATTTAGGTACAGGTATAGAACATTAGAGGTAATGACATTTTGAAACCATTTAATATTGAGTACATTATTTATATATCACCTTTGACCAAAACACATCTATCCTTATACAAATTACCCTGATAGATAACTTAAGTACTATCTCTGTCTGGCGTCTATAGTGAACAATTGGTAACTAAGTCAGGATTAAAACGTTCATGAATATCCATTTTGTGAAAGAATGATTTTAGAATATTCTGTACAACAAATGTGTTGATGGAATTCCATAAGTTTTTATTGGATTCTAAAAAATTTTGGTCTTTATACCCCATCAAAAACGTTTCTTATAATTTTTTGAAATTTCTTCACTGAACCAATAAAAAAATTATAAATTTTTGATAAAAATTGCTTTTTTTATTTTAAATAGCTATAATTTTTTCAAAATTTGACTGATTGGGATCTTTTTTCTCACTATTTTTATTTTCAAATTTACATTTCGAAAAAAAAAAAAACGAAAAAATTATTGTCACCTATCTTCTTTGTATTTTTTTTTAGATTTTCGGAAAAAATCAAAAATTTTTCAATATTTACCATTTCTGATTTTTTTTTGTTATGTAAAACCTTGACATTTACTGCAAATCCTCAAATTATTTCAAAGTAATATTTTTTCGAAGTAGATTTTTTTTTTCCAAATAAAAAAAAATTTTGAAAACTAGCATTATTTCTTATAACACCATTCTGGCAATTTTTGAAAGTGCTCAGATAACTTCTAAATTTCAAAAAAAAAAAAAAAAACGAAAACAATAATTTTAGATAGTAGTCGTCGAAAAAATTTGAATTTTTTTTTTTTAAATCAAGTCAAAAAATAGAAGAACGTTCTGAATAATTTTTTTGTATTTTTTGGAAAAAAAAAAAAAAAAATCAAAAAAAAAAAAATCACTCTGAAAAAACTTGAGCATTTGCAGGAAATGCCATGTTACGTTCTGAGGTAATTAAGTAAATTTTAATAAGGTTTTATTATAAAAGACAAAACCTATGAGCAGCTGTTTCGGTAATCTCGTTCTTGGCTTTCTTATCTCGCGAGCTCTCATAATGAAGGATTGTTTAATTCAGCCACCTGGCCATGGTCGGTTATTCTCAGAATCGGAATATTATAACAACCGCATTCTTCAGTTGCGTTCTTTTACCCGCAGTGAGTCATCATCAGCCACCCTATGTTTACCGAGATTTACCAGTACTCGTCCTTTTATTTTTTTTATTATTAAAATTCAACTCGGTATAGTCTTTTTCCTTACTCTATGACTCTTTGTTCTGGTTATAGATAACAACTACTCCGTGTTTTAACGTTGATGCGTATAAATTATAATATTACCACTGTATCTATTCTCTAAAAATTTTAACAAGAGGCAGCTGTGTAAACTCAAACACAAAGCCGAGATTACAATAAAATTTCTTATAAATCACGATGTCCAAGGTGGCCATTGTTACCAGCTCCCGCAGCCGCGAGTCATGCCTTATCGATAACTCCTTATCCCCCTGGCCTAGTTACACATCTTATTCTACATACACTTCCCCTACCCTGCTTGGAACAAAGGAAATTTCACCTATTTTTTCTCCACCTTCTCGTTACCCCATCTTGTGATATCTCATCCCACCTCCTCCAAATTTCTATCAAGTACAATTTCGGGGCCCACCTACTTCTCTCCTCCTTGTAAATTGTATCTCTCTTTAGTCTAAATGAACTATGTATCTATCTCCCTTATCAAGGGGCCAGGTTTTCCACCCACTCACAACCAAGTTGAGATATATTGGTTCCCTTCAAAAATGGGACCACCCATGCCCCTGTTTCTGACTCAAAAAAAAGAACTTAATGCCCCCAGTTGATCGAAATATTCTCCCAGTAATTACTCAGTTCGAGGGTATATAAAGACCCATCGGTTACCACGCGAGTAGTCGCCGTATTCCATATTTTATTTTTTTCTTCTCAGAGTAATCTGCAACTTAGAAATTCTGAACAACGCTCCAGAAGTATAACTCGTTCGTCTACATAAATCAGTTAAACCAATTTTCAACCCATTAACCCGTCATTGGAGCCAATGTTTGTTCGATTTTCGTGAACTTTCTCGATCGATTCGGGAGTCATTAAATTACTAGGCAATTTCTTGAACATTTTCATTTTTTCTTATTTAATTTTTTTATTATCTTGAACCTCGGTTGTGCGGGACATCTAAGTCAGATTCGGTGACTCATACTAAATTCTAACCTCGTTATTTCGGCCTGGTTACCATCCGAAGGTTCGACTATCGACAATCTTTCATTCGAGAGTAGTTCTAAAATTAAATAAGGGTAAGGTGATTAGTGAACTTGCAAAAGAAGCAACCACACCAGCAGAACGTAGAACGCCTACAATCTACTCGCCGCCACGCCGCAGCAGCGAAAACCGGGAGCATCCGAGTGTATTGTCCAGCCACCACTGATCATTGTGATCGTCATCAAATTGTACATCTTCAACCTAATTATCAATAAACCAGCAAAGTAATAAGTCCTGACATTTTTATTACTAATCTTAAGAACATACACTCTCCTCCTATCCATATCCATGCTCGGCACCAAATAACGTGGTCCCCGTTACCCGAGTAAAGGACTTCGGTGTCTTGACTCAAAATAAGGGACTGAATTCTATGTTATGTCATTTCGGACGCAACATAAATAAAAATTTTGGTGTCAGAAGTGGGATCCGCGATTGAAATGCCCACGGTGTCAGAGCATGCCTAAAGATACTCCCCCGATAACAAGATCGCGTAGCAAAAATCGACAACCGCTCGAAGGCCAAATAGAAAATACCGATTGGCAGAATATAAATCCGCTACTTTTAACTCCGGAGCAACGAGCTTTATTCAACCAACAGTTTTTAATCGCTGGCTCTTCAAGCACGGGCAAAACTAATCCGAGTCAATCAACAATAGCGGAGCAGAAACGGGAAAGAGAAGGGGTACTTGAACGAAACCACGAAAGCAAACTAAGTGCGGAGGAAAAAGCGTGAAAAATCGAGGAAAAGAAACGCTTGCGGGAAAAGCGAGAACGGGAAGAGCAACAAGCGAAAGATCTAGAGAGAGCGCGTTTAGACGACAATAACGACGTTCGACGAACAATTAACTTTGACAATTCTCAACTTGCACAGATCGAAGTGAACGAACAAGCACCGGACATGAATCCAATACATGTCGTTTTACCCAACTCCATTAAGTATGCGGTCGAAGCGGTTCCCTATTTTACGGGCCAGAACATACCCTTGGCCCATTTTCTCGAAGGGTGTAAGGAAGCTCACGCGATGGTGCCGGCAGAACATGAACAAAATTTAGTATTAATGTTGCGGAATAAATTACGGGGCGAAGCGCGACGAACTATCCAGGGGCAAACTTTTGAAACGGTGAATGCTTTATTATCCTACTTAAAGGAATATTATGAGCCCCCCAAATCGTTGTACCAGTTACAAGGAGAAATGGGAAGAATCTTCCAGCGCGACGACGAAACGGCACTATCATACACTAATAGGGTATTCGAATTAGGAAATCAAATATTAGATGTAGTAAAGTCACAAGTACCGGGTAACGCACCTCTGGCTGCAGGGGAAACCCAAAGGTACGAAAATGAATTTCGGAATTGTTTAATACGCGGGCTTAAACCGGAAGTTGAGCAGAAAATTTCCAGAAACCGAGCTTTCCGGGAAACCGCTATCGAAGCGGTCAAAATCGAAAAAGATTTACGCGCTAAGGAACTACTAAGGGGTAAAATTCCGTCAAGAAGAGATATAAATTACTCGAGTCGAAGTTTTGACTATGAACTACCTAATATTCGCGATGGAAAGCGAGTAGGAGTGGTACAAGGGCAATCGGTCGTGTGTCGAATCTGCAATAAAAGCGGTCATAGTGCTTTGACATGTTACCAGCGGGACCCAAATCGTAGCGACAATATTCGTGGACGAATTCCAAATAATCTAACTAATAATTATAACGGCAATCGGTATAATAATAATGATAATAACTCGAACCCATACCATGGAATGAACAATCGATACAATGATAATAACGGGATTCGAAATAATAATTATCCGCAGAATAACTACAGTAATAGAAGTAACGAAAATAACGGCCCAGGGCGGTATGAAGGTTCTTATGGAATCAACCATAGGAGCAATGACCAATACGTCCGTAATAATCCCAGTCAGAATCTCGGTAGTAATACTAGTGCGAGAGGCGAATTAAATACTCCAAATTTTAACCGCGAACGTGTAAATGGTAGGAGGGAGGAAAGGATCTGTTATGATTGTAAATTGCCTGGGCATTTTATGGTAGATTGTACGAAAAGAAGGGATAATAATCGCAGGTCACTTATGGACGGGCTGTCGGGCCCATCCACCAACGAACGAGCACGTGCAGGTAACGAAAACAGGTCGGGAAACTACCAAAACCCCCTGCGATCGGGCGCGGCGCGGGAGGATGGGAGATCCGAGCGCCCGGTTATGCAAGTAGTCGCGGAGGAAATGGACACGGAGGAGTCATTGGAGACGTTCCAGTGGCAGTAGTAAAGCTTAGCCACGATTGCGAAGCTCCTACTATAAAAATAGTTTCTAAGGAAATGGTCGACTCGGCTATCTTAATGATCGATACGGGATGCGAACTAAATTTAATTAAATGCGGTATGGTTACCCCAGACACCTGGGTCGATCGTAGTGAAATATTAAAATTAACGGGAATTACCCCGGAATTTGTTTTCACTCTCGGTAGAATAGACACGGAGTTTTTCGGGATTCCAATTGTATTTCATTTAGTCCCAAACAAGTTTCCCTTAAAAAGGAACGGGATCTTGGGGTCAAAATTCCTAAAAGATAATGACATTGACGTACTTTACTCACAGGGATGTTTAAAGATTAATGGGTGCAAGGTAGAATTTGAACATGAGGAGACGGTAGTCATACCAGCTCGCACAAGGGCTGGATTTTACGTCCGCGTTGCCAATCCGGAAGTAGAAACGGGGTATGTACGGAGACTCAAAATTAATAAAGGAATTTGTTTGGGTAATGCGCTCGTGACGAATAGAAATGGGAGGGCGCACATGTTTATAGTTAATACAACGCCTGACGAAATAGAAGTAGTGGTACCGGTCGTTACATTGGAACCATATACGGAGAGTAATTATTTTAATGCTTTTATTAAAGACGAGAATGTTTGGGTGAATTATAATAGCAGTGGGGATACTGCTCGTGTTTGTGGCATCGGCGGAAAGGCCGATCATTGTATTTATAGCGACGAAAATGTCGCATACGCTGAGGAAATCAAACAAATTGATTTGCGAAGGGATGAAAACGCCCACTTGGTTCCAATGCGCGATGGGGGTACTGGCTGTATTTCAGAGGGTACTCGTAACAACGTAAACAGAGAAAATAAAAATGTCAATGATAATTCTAAAGAATTCGATCGCGGAGAAAAGTTCGCCAGAGTAAGTGATAATTGTGAAATTTTAGAAATGGGCGATCATGCCGTCGGAAAAATAGTCGGGAGAATTAATAGAGAAAATAAAAATGTCAATGATAATTCTAAAGAATTCGATCGCGGAGAAAAGTCCGCCAGAGTAAGTGATAATTGTGAAATTTTAGAAATGGGCGATCATGCCGTCGGAAAAATAGTCGGGAGAATTAATAGAGAAAATAAAAATGTCAATGATAATTCTAAAGAATTCGATCGCGGAGAAAAGTCCGCCAGAGTAAGTGATAATTGTGAAATTTTAGAAATGGGCGATCATGCCGTCGGAAAAATAGTCGGGAGAATTAATAGAAAAAATAAAAATGTCAATGATAATTCTAAAGAATTCGATCGCAGAGAAAAGTCCGCCAGAGTAAGTGATAACTGTGAAATTTTAAAAAAGGGCGATCATGCCGTCGGAAAAATAGTCGGGAGAATTAATAGAGAAAATAAAAATGTCAATGATAATTCTAAAGAATTCGATCGCGGAGAAAAATCCGCCAGAAAAAGTGATAATTGTGAAATTTTAAAAATGGGCGATCATGCCGTCGGAAAAATAGTCGGGAGAATTAATAGAAAAAATAAAAATGTCAATGATAATTCTAAAGAATTCGATCGCGGAGAAAAGTCCGTCAGAGTAAGTGATAATTGTGAAATTTCAAAAATGGGCGATCATGCCGTCGAAAAAATAGTCGGGAGAATAAGTAGAGAAAATAAAAATGTCGATAATAAGTCTAAAGAATTCGATCGCGGGGAAAAGTCCGCCAGAGTAAGTGATAATGGTGAAATCTTAAAAATCGGTGATCACGCCGTCGGAAGAATAGTTACGAGAAGTAATAATAATGAAGGTAAAAATGTTGATGGTGACTTTAAGGGATTGGATCGCGAAGAAAATTTCGCCGGAGTCAAAGAGAACTTTGAAGTTTTACAAATAGACGAGCGTGCCGTCGGAGAATTAAATATTTGCGAGACCGATAGTGGGAGTAGGGAGGTCAGAAATGTTGTTGAAAATTGTGATAACGGGGAAATTAACGATCGATTTTATCGGGACCAACGAGTTGAAATTATAATGCAATTATTAAGACATGAACACATGAACGAGGAAGAACGGGACAGTATATTGGAACATGTCCGGGAACACCACAATAGCTATTTTATTCCGGGAGACAAACTAAGTTGCACAAACGTGCTGACGCACAAAATTAAAACTACTGACGATGTACCGGTATTCACGCGACAGTATCGATACCCCCAAACGTTGAGGGGTGAAATTAATCGACAAGCGAAGGAGTTGGAAGAACAGGGGATCATCGTGCCATCAGTATCGCCGTACAATACAGCCGTGTGGATTGTCCCCAAGAAACCTGATTCTCAGGGTAATAAGAAATATCGACTAGTGCTTGACTTTCGGCCGTTAAACGAAAAAACTGTGGGGGACGCACAGCCGTTACCCCTGATAACCGAAATTTTAGAGCAGTTGGGTGGGGCAATTTATTTCTCCACGTTGGATTTAAAGTCCGGCTATCACCAAGTTGAGGTAGACCCGGCAGATCGCCACAAAACTGCGTTCTCGACCGCTTTCGGCCATTTTGAATTCTCGCGAATGCCCTTTGGGCTTAAAACAGCACCCGCTACCTTTCAGCGTATAATGAATATAGTCTTATCGGGGCTCCAAGGAGTCGAAGTATTTGTTTACTTGGATGATATCGTTATATATGCGAGCTCGTTAGAAGAGCATGCTTTAAAATTAGAACGAGTCATGAAGCGTCTCAGGGCAGCTAGTTTGAAACTTCAACCGGATAAATGCGAATTCTTGCGCAGGGAGGTTATTTACCTAGGTCATATAATATCCGCTGATGGAGTGCGGCCCGACCCGTCCAAGATAACGGCGGTAAAGAATTTTCCGCGTCCACGAACTCAGAAAAATATTCGGCAATTTTTAGGGTTAGCGGGATACTATCGACGATTCATCCATCGGTTCTCGCAAATTGCAAAACCTCTTACAAATTTACTAAAAAAGAATATAACCTTCGAATGGGGTCACAGCCAGCAAGCTGCGTTCGAAACATTACGTGACAGCCTGTGCGAGGAACCAGTCCTCCAATACCCTGACCCGACTCAACCTTTTATTGTAACGACCGACGCGTCAGGTATCGCTATTGCAGGGATACTAAGTCAAGGACTCGTTGGAAAAGACAGGCCAGTCGAGTATACTTCGCGCGTTTTAAATGAAAATGAACAGAAATACAGCACGTACGAAAAAGAAGCGTTAGCCATATTGCACTCCGTATCGCAGTTCCGACCCTACCTGTATGGACGCCCATTTAAACTAGTAACGGATCATAAACCACTAGTTTGGATGCAGACCGCGAAAGATCCTACGTCACGGTTAACTCGATGGAGACTAAAGTTACAGGAATATCAATTCGAGGTTGTATATAAGGCCGGGAAAACAAATGTTAACGCAGACGCACTGTCACGAAACCACCCTGATTACTTCCCCGGAAGGTTGACGGAAAACAGCGAGATGGACGAGGAAGGAGTTATGGATGAGCGCGACCCTCAGATACTGGTAATAACGCGGGCCCAAACTGCCAAGACAAAGGCCGAACTGACCGAGCAGCCACAACCGTCAACATCTTACGATGCTCCAATTGCCGCACGAACAAGGAGTCGGGTTAGATATACGGGCGAAAAATTTAACGATAGTGAGGAAAAGAAATGCTTCAACCCGGACGAAATGGAAATCATAGAATTCACAAAATCAGAGCAACCCCGAATTTCCTCAGGAGAAATCTCAACCCGGGTCGCCAGAAATACGCAATTCCACTGGGAAAACGACGATCAACATGATGGGAGTGAGACAGAAGAAGGCTCGGACGAATCGAAGCTGGGGGAAGAAGATGAAGAAACGCTAGACGTAAGGAAGAACCGGTCGGGTATACCGCGACGGGTAATAGAGACTCGCGATCATATTTACATGCAGAAAAATAACTACCTTTATTTCATAAACGAAGAAGGTGAGCCATGTGACGAGGGGTCTAGGAAAATGAGCGAGCGAGCGTCATTACCCCGTTTTAAAAATTTGAAGGCTAAAAGCGTAACGTTGGTACGGGTGGGAAAACGGCAACATGTCGCGGTGGTACTGAATTCACAAAAGATTCTCAGTTGGGAATGGATACGAAAAGCTCTAACGAATACGCTAGAAAAACTAAGGTTGCGAGCTATAAGTATGGCCAGGTCGCGAGTAATAAACGGGAAAACCTGGAACCAGGTGTTGGCAATATTACGTGGTTGTTTCGTGGGGACCGGTACTACACTAACTATATGCCTCGGTATGGTCGAGTACGTAGACCGCAACGAACGCAAGGGCATCCTTGAGGAAGCTCATGCCTCAGCCATCGGAGGACATAAGGGTATCTCTAAAACCTATAACCGTGTTCGTCTACGCTACTATTGGGAAGATATGAAATTGGATATACAAAAGTTCATCCGAAACTGCTTATCGTGCCAACTGTCCAAGTTGAGACGTGTGAAGACAAAACAACCAATGCAAATAACCGATACTCCGGAAAGTGCATTTGATAAGGTCGCGATAGATATCGTCGGTCCACTTACAAGGACGAGGAACGGAAATTTATATATCCTCACCGCACAAGATTTACTAACAAAATTAGTAGTTGCGGTCCCGTTAAGGAAAACGACGTCTGAACAAATTGCGAAGGCTTTCACCAAACGCGTGATTTGCATATACGGGCCGCCCAAATCCATTCTCACCGATCAAGGTGCAAACCTAATAAGCCAATTGATGCGAGAATTCGCAAAAATATTTAAAATTAAAAGATACCGTGCTACTGCATTTCATCCGCAATCGAACGGATCTCTTGAACGTTCTCACCACTCTCTGGTCGAATATTTGAAACAATTCGCGAACCAGGAGGAGGAATGGGACGAGTGGTTAGAATTAGCCACTTTCTCATATAACACTAGCGTCCACGAGGGAACTCGTTACCAACCCTTCCAACTCGTATACGGTCGACCTGCCCGACTACCGTCCAGCAAGATTGAAGAAGGCCCAGTACACACGTATGAAGATTTCATTACGGAGTTGACGATCCGAATCCACAAGGTACAATCACTGGCCCGCGAAAACCTAGTCCTAGCGAAAGAAAGATCAAAAAAATATTACGATCGTGACATAACCACCGTATCATTCCACCCCGGTGATTACGTGTTCTTATTGAAGGGACACAAAAAGGGCAAGCTACACTTACCGTATGATGGGCCATATGAAATCCTGGAGATCAGGCCTGACGGTAATATTAAGTTAAAAATAAACCGCAAGGTTAAAATAGTCCACCCTAACCGGTGAGCTTACTCCCACATACAGCCACTCGACGAAGAAGGTGATAGTAGCGAGGACGAATGAAAAGAAAAAAAAACACAACACAACAAGAAGACCCAAGCTATACATAACAATGAAACCATAATAGTTATTTTTTTTTATTATTTCCCTCCTGTTCACATCCGATCTTCCCCCTTTCACCCTCTTCCCCACTATTCTTCCAAAAAAAAAGAGAGGAGGAATCAGATTAGTAAGCTCATTAACAGTCATAACGATCGTTGCAGCACCAATGTCGCAGAACCGCGGGCAATCGCCTAGGCGAAGGACGCCTCCTCCGACACTAACCATTGGTTACGGGCCACACTCCCATGTCACAGTACCACGATTTATCCAGTATGCTTGCGAACAACGTCGATTCGAGACTTTCGCCGGCTGGACGGGTCCTCCAACGTTACCACGAGACCTGGCCGCTGCGGGGTTCTTTTACATTGGCGTCGGAGATCAAGTAACGTGCTATGAGTGTGCGGTACGAATTGGCCGATGGGAAGAGGGCGAAGACCCGGTAGCCAGCCATCGGCGTTGGCAGCCCAATTGCCGGTTCGTTCAAACTCTACCTATCGTCGATATAACATTAACTCCAGTCCCAGCCCCTACACCAGCTGAGCAACCCGGACGGGGGAGTCTCCTCATGGACGGGAATTATTTTGTTATACCTGACCCTCCCGCCGAACAGAGTTCACCCAAGGTCCCACAATTCCTCAAACTTGGGCACCTGAATCTGGCGAAACCACGGGGCCCCATGTATCCCGAATGTTCGAGCTACGAACGAAGACTTGAAAGCTTCCACGACTGGCCAACCACTAATCTCCAATCCAAGGAACGGTTAGCGGAAGCCGGATTCCTGTACGCCAATTGTAACGACCAGACCCTGTACTTCCACTGTGGTGGGGGACTAAAATATTGGATAAAGGAAGATGACCCATGGGTCGAGCATGCGAAATGGTTTAATAAATGTTATTGGTTATGGTCAGTAAAGGGTCAGTCATTCATCGATCGTGTCCAAGAACAAATAGGCATTCCAATACTCCCAGATAACCCTGAGCCCCCAGAGCGGGTAATTAGAGTGTCCGAGTGCGAACGCGAGCCCGAAGTTTGTCGCGAAGAGGGAAGCGACGCGGAAACGGTTGTCGAATCCACATGGGGGACTGAAGACCAAAATCGGTGTAAAATATGCCTGTGCGAGGAGCTGGGAATAGTATTTCTACCATGTGGCCATTTGGTAGCCTGCGCGAAGTGTGCCCCTAGTTTAACCCGCTGCGCTGTCTGCCGAGAACTTATTGTCTTGGTAGCCCGCGCTATAATTTCGTAATCCCCACGAGTAAGGTTTCAGGAGGGAAAAGGGTGAGACGTGGCAAATAATAGTAATAGTAAAACCAATAGTCATAGGAATAATAGTGATAATAATTATTAAGTGTAATTTTAAAGCATCTACTACAAAATCGTGGGTTCCCAGATTGTCTTTTCCTCTTCTATAACGGTAGGGTAAAGGCACAAGAAAAGAAGCCTTCCTAAACCTATATACCGTATAGATGTATCTTACTAAGAGCGGTCGTACCACTCAATAGTCCGCTATATGAGAGATCATAATCTATTTGCAGAAGGAACATGACCGCATATCAAAATACAACAACGGGTGCGTATCGCAAAAATATGGTATGGGACAACCCTCACCAAACCTGTATCGTGATCGACGTTCAAGGATTTGAGGATGACCATGGACAGTTGGTGCCAAAGGAAATCGCAGTGCTAGATATGGGACGAGCGAATCAAGAACATTGGATGGTGGATTATCCGTTTTCCTTGTATAACATGAGTTACAAAACTCGTCGGCGTAGTATCGTAAGGACGGCTCTACATGAGATGGTTTGGGAGACCAGGGGCATGGACCTCGAGCTGACTTATGGTCGATTACACCATTTAGTTCGGATTTCGACACAAGTTTTCGGGTTCGGTACCGAAGTATCGAAATTTTTAACTGATATTACAGGGGTACAGGTTGACGATCTCTCGCGTCAAATGCCTCCCCTCGGACAATTACCATGCGCGGAGGAATATTGCTTCTTTCACGGTAAGGAACTGGGTAAACGATACCACTGTGCACTAAATAATGTGTATCGGGCGAAGAAATGGTTGATTAAGGAATCACCGGGATACCTCAACAGCGAGTACGATATTCCCCGCTCGTTGCGTGTAGAAGACAATACTTATGTAGCCATGGGACCGGGGACATAATTAATGCGTTCCAGGGGTCCCTCCTCCCTTCCCCTATTACCAAGCTCGCCCGATACCCCGGGTATAGTGGAGGAATTTCAAGAAGAAGCTGCTCCCTTATTGGACCGGGAACCACTATCGCCCTGGGAGTCGGAGTATGAAGACCCACGGGGTGCTACTACCCTTCCTCATGCTTCAAATGGAAGGAAGAGATTCATCCACAAGCTACGTCGGTCAACGAGCATTCGGGGATGGCAGGCCATGTTCACTCTTTGGTTCGCTTTGCTGCTGAATCCAGTTGGAGCTCTCATTGGCTATGATTGTGGGGCACCTGGTCTAAATGTTACCACGTTGTCGCTACTAAACGTGGGTGAATGCAATATTCCAGAACCTAAGGTAAATACGACTCAATTACGCATTCAATTACTCCAACTAAATGAATATACAAGTACTAGAGTTATTCAATGCAAAATAAATATAAAACGAACTATTACTTATTGCGGAGTTCACAGTCATAGTTCTATAGTTAAGGGCGCAGAAAATACTTATCTGCAATCCATAGGGGCAGATGAGTGTCAAAGTATCCATAACACGGGAATTGCTCACCTTGGGGTAGACACCCAGGTTGTCGGTCTCAAATCAAATTCCTCATCATCTCACAGTATAACCTTAGCGGGAGGAATCGAGGTTAACGGGGGATGCAACCGGGTGACCTACGCAGACCCCTACGGGGTATGGAACAACGTAGTTGTACAGGGGTATGCGACGATAGAGCTGAGGGATTATTACGCCCAAGTAGACTTGGAAAAAAATTTGGTGTTACTGCGATCCGGAGTCGTATGCCCATTGGCTGAGGGCAGTTGTTCCGACATTGACGCGGGAAACACATTCTGGTCACCCCTACCTACTGACGGTTGCGTTGGTGAGCGGTATCAAGTCTTATACGACGGTCCCGCTTCGAAGATAATAGATGAAGGTGGTGCTAATAAGGAAAATAAGGAGGTAGTATATACTGTGGTAAGCCGGGACGTTACATTCGCGTTTCTACGAAAGGGGCGTCAGATGTTATGTGGATATCAGCTAATACGAACAGAACACCCACAACTTTTTGTTGTAGAATATACTGAGGTAAACGTTTTCCCTAAGAAAAAAGCAATCATTAGTAAGAACGCTGATCTTATGGCATACGTGAATTCGAAATTCGTTTACGTCGAACGCCATATTAGAACTCAAGTCGATCACCTTTACCGCGACATTTTGAAAAATAAGTGCGATTTAGAAGTCCAAATATTAAAAAATTCCCTTATGCACGCCACACAGACACCCGACGAATTCGCGTATCACTTAATGAAGGGACCCGGGCATATGGCTGTCGTAGCTGGAGAAGTTATCCATCTAATTAAATGCGTACCAGTAAATGTTCGGGTACGAACAACAAACGAATGTTACCAACAATTACCCGTGTCCAAGGACAATGATTCCAGTGTATTCCTAACTCCCCGAACACACATCCTATTAAATTCCGGTACCCAAATCAATTGTAACTCAATTTTACCTACCATGTATATGTTGGCCGATTCCTGGTAAACTTTTACTCCAAAGTTGACTGCCATTGCCGCGCCTGATAACCTGAAGCCCGCTACGACTGTAACCTGGTCGTATGTGAATCCAAGCTCACTGGCAACCAGCGGGATATATAGTTACGAAGACCTGAAAAATCTACGGTCTAGCATTATGTTCCCTGCGGAACGGCCGACCGTATTAAATACGCTGGCCCGCACTATTACGGGTCAACCATCCCAACGTCAGGGTGCTAATTTTGTAAACTTGCTCGATGAAGACGCTCTAACAAAAATCGCAGAAGGAGCTTGGGTAAGGATATGGGGGTCGTTTTTAACCTTCGGGACCGCTAGCGCCGGGATAATCGGGCTACTGTTAATCATTCGATTCGTCAAACTAGCCGTTGATACGGTGATCCACGGCTACGCCCTTCATTCGATATACGGGTGGTCCATTCACTTAATAGGAGCAGTGTGGAGTTCGATGACCCACTTGCTCATTCACTTAGGAACAAGGAAAACCGTCCAGGAGGAGGCAACACGGGAATCGGTACCCACTGCTCCCACGACAACCGAAAACACAGAAGACACCGAACCTCCAAGGGTCGAACCACCACAGACTTACTACACTTATTTGAGACAGGCGGCTCACGAGCTACATGTTTAATTGTTTTAGGAATAATGGACCCTTTTGACCTTCAATACGTTCTCGGACCGATCTCACAGCAAGACAAAACTAGTTCAGAAGAAGAACTTGAGGAATACCTCGCGAAATTAGCAACTAATTTACCGGAAGAAATGCAACGTGTTTCCTCACTCCCTACATCTTTTTCTACCACCCCTCTTCTTCCTACCCTCGGCAAGGGGCCCTCCCGGAACCTTCCCCTCGCTATTCAGGCAGATTCCCCACTACTAGCAGCAAGAAACCAAGGGGGAGAGATGTCTAATTTAGAAGAAACCGATGAAGAACTTCCCTCATCTCCACTCGCTACGTCCTCCTCGGGAGGCCAAGCACCCCCCCCCCCATACTATACCAGAAAATGAAGCTTCGACTCCTTCTCGAAAAATGTCCCTTAGGAAAAGGCAACCGTCGACACCCTCGGAGCCATATTCTTCACCAGCGCCTTCGGGGTCATCTTCACGGAAACGGTCCCTAAAACGGAAGCCCACTAAAAAGGGCATCTCATCTTTACCCCCTCAGCCAGAATCCTCTTGCACTTCCTCTCAAACTTCCCCCCGCGAAGTAACCACAACCAGCTCTGCTCGAGCCATACTTGCCGCTTATACGTCGGAAGGCAACCAAAAGGGGGATTTACGCCACCGAATGAGCACAATAGAAGTGGCACCACAACTGCGACCCTATTACGACGCAATGTACAGCGTTTACGAAATCCTTCAAGAAATACCCGAATCCCAACCCAAGTTCTCGCGGCTTCGTATGGCAGTAACCAATTTGATTCAACAAGTTTTTTCTGATGTGTTCACTTACAAAACCACTTTAGAACGAGACATATGGCACCCGATAAATCATCTGGTTTGCAAATCAGGCGTTTCATGGGTCAGTGAAAGGGGGAAACTCTGTAAAACTTGCGCCAAGGGTTTTAGGCTAACAAGGACTACAGTCGTAAACCAAACCTGGAGTGTTACTTCCACTCACTCGTTGATCGAAAGGTCCCAAATCACCGACATAATATGTATGCGATGTTATCAACCTATACATCGGATGGACGACGTTACCAAATGTCCCGAGTGTATTTTGGTCTTTTGGGTTGGCCGAGAGTCAGTGCGAAAAGGGGCGGCAATAGATGTGTTGGCATATCAGCGCCACGGATTGAGAATGCAATAATCATACAGAATTTTCTTGAAGGTGTGGGCAATGGAAGGGTACGTGAGACAACTATCGCCAGACCATGCAACCTTCTTCGGGGAGATGATCCATCAACTGCAATCCAAATTCGACCCCGTAATCCAACAAGAGGGAGAAGGATCCATGGAACTCGTTCTAGCACTGCAGGGAATTCCCATCTACTTACCGTACCCACGCGCCGATACGGTGATTACAACGTACGCTGAGGCCAAACGGATCCACCGAGAAGGTCGGACACTTACAACCACGTCACATCCCTCTACAACCTTTGGAAGCTAAGGGGGGTGCAGCTACAGGAAATGATCAGAGACATCAAATTTGTATCCCTAGACACGGATGAGTATAACGCCCTTTGCTACACCACTCAAGAACTTATAATATCGCAGGGTGACAATACTAACGTCAAAAAATACATGACGAGTCGGATCATGTTAATCTGGTACTTCCACCAGATTACGGTGGTGCTATTTAACTACCGACAAACGCTACCTCACAGACACTTGAGCGAAAATCCGGTCCTTGCTATGCAATATCGTGAAACGCACGGGCAATGCTACCTGAGTGGGACTACCAGTACCCGGTATGTGAAAAAGTATACCGAACTTTTCCTGCAAGAACGACAGACCGTCTATACGATGTTCTCGAACCAGAATCCCGATTCTCTGGTTTCACTTCTGCTCAATTACCTGGAGGACAGGCACCCCGCTAGTGATTTCAGAGCGGATATGAGGAAATATTTACTAAAGGCTACCCATTTCAAATATAATTACTTACTGGCGGAGTGCATCGATATGGTGGAATACAGTAGTGGCGAGGAAGACGAGGTCTTAATTTAATCACTAGAAAAAAAAAAACCCGAAAGTCCTTTTTTTTTTTTCTTTCCACCTTGTAAGTCACCTACGATAACCCTTCACAGTATTTCATTCCTTCCCTTCCCCCTTAGTTTGAATAACGATAACCCGCTCATTTTCCCTTATAATCTTATTCAATCAAAAGAAACGGGAGGTCCGTCCTTACTAAACTTCTTCCTTTGCTCTGCTGCCAGGATCCTACCATATTAACTTCGTGAGGTGTACAGAAGTTCTAATTATCCTGAGATTTAGCCCTTGATTGTTTCTGTTCCCTTGTATATACATATATATATATACATTATTTTTTTTTCCTTTCCTCTCCTTCCCTCTCCCTCCTTCACCCTTTACTCTCTCTCTCGGTTCCTATGTACAACTAACCCTAAGGTTGTCATCATCATGAGTGCCGCATATTAATCGTGCAAACTCCCTTGCTTGTCATCTAAGATCAGGTGCTCTGAGAAGAAGGTTAAGATAATAAATTCTTTTTATACCTATATAACTCATTAGATAATAAATTGTCTCATAGCAATACTTCCGTTACGCCCTAGGAATTATAAAATTTGCATTTCGGAAACTGCATGTAATTTTGGGCACACCTAATTATTTGCGAACTCATAGGCTAGACGTTTACATCTTTTCTTTGTGTGTCACTTCTTTTATAAAAAAAAAAAAAAGAGAAAAAAAAATCGAAAAGATAGTTACCATGTAGGCCAAATATTAACCAAATGGCAACGCTCATTATTATGCTACTACAATTTTTTTTTCTCTCTCTCTCTATAAAATGCTTTACTATTGCTAATCAATTGCTTATAACCTTAGATATTATGTAATAAGAAATTTATACTATGTTTTATCACTATGGACGACAATTTAGTCGTTAACCAGTTGCTTATAATTTTTAACTATTTGTGTAAAAAAAAAAGAGAGAAAAACAAAAAAAAGGTATTATATTATTATATATGTTTAATACGACTAATAATCAATTGCTTATAATCTTAGATACCAAGTATAAAAAAATTATACTATGTTTATTCGCATAGACGACGATTTAGTCACTAATTAGTCGCTTATAATTTTTAACTATTTGTGTAAAAAAAAAAAAAAGGGGGGAGAGAAAAACAAAAAAAAGGGTATTATATTATTATATATGTTTAATACGACCAATAATCTATTGTTTATAATCTTAAATACCAAGTATGAAAAAAATTATACTATGTTTTATCGCATAGACGACGATTTAGTCACTAATTAGTCGCTTATAATTTTTAACTATTTGTGCAAAAAAAAGAGAAAAAAACAAAAAAAAAGGGTATTATATTATTATATATGTTTAATACGACCAATAATCAATTGTTTATAATCTTAGATACCAAGTATAAAAATTTTATACTATGTTCTATCGCATAGAGGACAATTTAGTCGCTAATTAGTCGTTTATAATTTTTTACAAATTGTGTCAAAAAAAAAGAAAAGAGAAAAACAAAAAAATTTATATTGTTATCTACGTCAAAATACGAGTGATAATCAATTGCTTGTAATCTTAGAGATAAGGTATAAAAATTCTTTTTTTTTATATACTATGACGACAAACCAGTCGCTAACCAGTTGCTTATAATTTTAACTATTATGGTTCAAAAAGGATTTTTTTTCTCTCTTCAAAAAAAAAAAAAAAAAAATATTATATTATTATATGTGTCAAAAAGGACCAATAATCAATTGTTTATAATCTTCGATATTGTGTGTCAAAATCTTATATTATACTGTACCAAACTGGGCGACCAATTAATCACTAATCAATTGCTTGTAATTTTAAGTATTATGTAAAAAAAAAAACAAAAGGAAAAAAAACTTGATGTTATAATAGAGCCACTCTAAAAGAAAATTTTTTTTATAATCTATCATTATATGCGTTAAATTTAACAACGAATCAGTTGTTGTAACCTGAAATATTGTGTGCCAATGGAAAGCTCCAATGTCGATACCATAATTGAACCACAAGTTAAAATAAACTTCTAATTATATTCTATTATTATATGCGTCGTTTAAAAAAAGGGGGAATCCCTAATATTTGTAACTTAGTTAGTTGCGCATAACACGTACAATTATATACATTTTTTTTTGTTTGAATGCGTCCTAATGAAATTAAAATCACATACAAACCATGAACTCTCTTACGGTCTCACCTTATTCCTTTTGTTTTTTTTTTTCTTTTTTCTCTTCTCTCTCGACATTATTTCCCTTGGATAAGACGGTGACCGCGGGAGTGTCTTAATCCAGGTACTATCGTAAGCCCTTTGGTAAACATAAGAGATTCTTACCTGCTTATAATACTTACTAAAAATAAAAGGCTATTTAACCTTCCTGGTTAATATTATCCACACAACTTACAAAAGAGTTTTGTTTTTATTTTGTGTATGAATAATTAACTAATAAATACAAGAAATCATACCAGGTAAGAGGAGGGACAGGAATCAGGTACTAAACGTTTAACTCTCTCTCCCTTTAGTGTCAGGGGTATTAAACTTATGTCATAATCTAAGAACGGTCCCGCATGAAAAAAAAAATGTATATTTTTATTTTATATATGAAAATATATAATTATATAAAACGGCAAAAATTTATGTATGTTAAATATATTGTTCATATAATTTGAAAGTATATTCTTTCTTATGACATCAACTATAAAAGAAAATATATATTTTATTATAGAGCATTGTATATTTTAAAAGTATAATTTCCCGGTTATAAATTCCTATATAATGAAATATAATCGAGACATATATTTTGAGGTATAGTAACGGCTATATAAAAAAAAAAAAAAAATTTCTTTTTTTTTCATTATATTTTTCCTTATTATATATTGGATAATATACTTAAAAATATATAATATACATATTTTTTTTTTATCGGAAAAATGAACATTCTATTTATCAGCTTAACTCAGGAAAGAAAATAAAGATACAGATTAATAAAGAAAGAACGGATATCTCAGTACATATTAAGTAGAACTGACCATATATATGGTTGCATGTAAGTGTGCGTTTCAATCAGGGGATGTCAATTTACAACTCTGACAAAAAAAAACTGAATTAAGCTTTTCTTAGGTTTACAACTTGATATAGGCTTGGAATAAACCTTTCGGACTTGAAATTTTATGTCGATAATATATATTAGCTTATATATTAATAAATGACTTATGTGGTTATAATATAATTTTCAATATATGGAGTTCATATAGCTTGAATATATGCCAACATATATTATTATATATCAGGTTGTATACCTTGAAAATATATAATTATATAATTAAAGCAAAAAAAAAAAATTTTTTAAAATTAAAATATAATTAAAGAGAAAAAAAATAGTTATGTTAATATATATGACTCCTTACATAAATAATTATGTTGTAATATAAAATGTGTTATATTATTCAGTAGAATTTTAGGATATAAGATTTTTTTTTTTTTCATGCGGGGTAGTTTATTTAATAATAGATGTATTTAAGGTAATTACAATTTAAGGATAGGAGAATCCCCTGGTCACCCCCACCGCTGAACTTACATCCCAATACTACGATGACAAGAGAAAAAAACACAAGAAGGAAAAGGGGGACATCGGGTCACCTAACAAAAGGAACATACTCACAACTCCAAATTAAGGATATTTATTTAACAATTTCTTACGACTAAATACATAAGAGATACAAAAATACAGGCATAATATTATTCAGTTGTGCCTTTTGGCCCGGGAGATCATTTTCTTCGGCTAAGGCCCAACAGTTGATACTCCTTACGCAGCTCCTCCAATCGGAAGGAAATCACAGCAGGAGCCTTGTTGAGGTCCAGCCACTCCAGGAAGTCAAAGTGCTGGAGCTCCATCAGATACTGAAACCAAGAAAAGGGAGAATGAATATAGGCGGTAATACCTTTTTGGTAATGTCAAGAAAGGACGTGAAACTCGGTGATTTCAAAAAAGGGGGTATAATAATTACAATAAATCCTTACCCGAAGAAGAGAGTCCCCTGGGGGAACTTTAGCCAATTCCCGCATAGGGATGTTGTCCAGCCATCGGGTGACTACCTCAGTGTCCAATTTAACCGCGTGTACCAGGGGATCCAGGAGAAGGATTCGCTCCTTCTTGGCACTGCTACTCGCTTGGACGAAGACCAATGGTAGCCGTAGAAGTTCTACGAAGTCATATGCCTGGGCATCGCAGAACAGGGCATGCACCTCTTCCAAGGTCAATCCTAGACCGTACCCCCTGGTGTCCGACTCCACCCGCTGCGCCATCCGTGCCACCAGATTCGCCTCACACTCACCCACGTTATAATGGATGTCGTCCGTCTGGCAACGAGGACAAATGGGACGTCCACAAGGTCCTCTTGGTCGCCTGTCTACGCTCCGGCGGGGCGAACTATCTCGCCCGGATGACCTCTCACGATGCGATCCCTGGGATGGTTGGGATCGCCGGGGTGACCTGGGTCTAGCAGAACTACATCGTAGCGGACGAAAGCGATCCATTGACGGTGACGGTGATCTCCAACTGCTCTTGAGTTGGCTGAACCGGCTCGGGGACCTCGACCGACGTACTTCACCATTCCTTGACGACGACATGGGAAAACTTAACGAAGCAATAGTACTCACAATAGAAGTTGTAATTGCACTAACCACAGTCGAGAAAATGCGCCGCTTTATAAGAGCACCCGGCCCTTACAAACTACCGAGGAAATCCCCACCCCCTCGACATCGCTAAGACAAAATCAGAAATCACGAAGGAAATTTTCCAACACCTGTTTCCCACCTGCAGCGATATCATCAACAGTGTGGGTAGCCAGGTAATGATTCTCCACAATAATATCATAGACATACGCTAGATCAACTGTGCAAATAGACATGCATGGTTTTCGTCGGTACCGGTGTGTCAATAACTCTCTCACCCTGACGGTCGAGGAGTTAAGCGGAAGGAAATTATAATTCACCTGTTTAATAATCACTAGCCGTCATTTTCCGATTAATAATGTTTTGTTTTATTTGTGTTTGTTATTCTGGCTCTCTTAGCCTTTAATTCATGCAAGGGCTAGGAAACCGATACCTGACCCTCATTATCTCTCAACCCTACTGACTTCATGTACCTGTAATGACTTTTAGCATTATCAGCTCTCTGCCATTGTTGATATTCCGTGCATAATCTAACTACCAAAAAAAAAAAAGAAAAAAAAAATTTTTTTTTTTTTGCCATAGTTATTAAGAGACGAGAGATAAAATATTTGCGAATTAAGAAAAAAATCTAAGAACAAAAAAATACCCAGGGAGAGAGAAGGCAAAAAAAAAGGGGGGAGAAAAAAATATGTATATATAAGTTCGGACAACTGTTGTCCACTAAAATAATAATCTCCAAGGTTAACCCCATCTGTTGAGCACATAATGAATTTACCTTATCTAATTACAGATAAGATTGTTATGATTAAAAGATCAATAGACTTAAGAAACAACTATGTGATGCTGGCTGGACACTACACGAGGACATTCACGTCGCGGTCATCGGACCCCAACGTTCATTCTTTAGTGCGAAGGTGTGTTACGTTCTGAGGTAATTAAGTAAATTTTAATAAGGTTTTATTATAAAAGACAAAACCTATGAGCAGCCGTTTCGGTAATCTCGTTCTTGGCTTCCTTATTTCGCGAGCTCTCATAATGAAGGATTGTTTAATTCAGCCACCTGGCCATGGTCGGTTATTCTCAGAATCGGAATATTATAACAACCGCATTCTTCAGTTGCGTTCTTTTACCCGCAGTGAGTCATCATCAGCCACCCTATGTTTACCGAGATTTACCAGTACTCGTCCTTTTATTTTTTTTATTATTAAAATTCAACTCGGTATAGTCTTTTTCCTTACTCTATGACTCTTTGTTCTGGTTAAAGATAACAGCTACTCCGTGTTTTAACGTTGATGCGTATAAATTATAATATTACCACTGTATATATTCTCTAAAAATTTTAACAAGAGGCAGCTGTGTAAACTTAAGCACAAAGCCGAGATTACAATAAAATTTCTTATAAATCACGATGTCCAAGGTGGCCATTGTTACCAGCTCCCGCAGCCGCGAGTCATGCCTTATCGATAACTCCTTATCCCCCTGGCCTAGTTACACATCTTATTCTACATACACTTCCCCTACCCTGCTTGGAACAAAGGAAATTTCACCTATTTTTTCTCCACCTTCTCGTTACCCCATCTTGTGATATCTCATCCCACCTCCTCCAAATTTCTATCAAGTACAATTTCGGGGCCCACCTACTTCTCTCCTCCTTGTAAATTGTATCTCTCTTTAGTCTAAATGAACTATGTATCTATCTCCCTTATCAAGGGGCCAGGTTTTCCACCCACTCACAACCAAGTTGAGATATATTGGTTCCCTTCAAAAATGGGACCACCCATGCCCCTGTTTCTGACTCAAAAAAAAGAACTTAATGCCCCCAGTTGATCGAAATATTCTCCCAGTAATTACTCAGTTCGAGGGTATATAAAGACCCATCGGTTACCACGCGAGTAGTCGCCGTATTCCATATTTTATTTTTTTCTTCTCAGAGTAATCTGCAACTTAGAAATTCTGAACATCGCTCCAGAAGTATAACTCGTTCGTCTACATAAATCAGTTAAACCAATTTTCAACCCATTAACCCGTCATTGGAGCCAATGTTTGTTCGATTTTCGTGAACTTTCTCGATCGATTCGGGAGTCATTAAATTACTAGGCAATTTCTTGAACAGTTTCATTTTTTCTTATTTAATTTTTTTATTATCTTGAACCTCGGTTGTGCGGGACATCTAAGTCAGATTCGGCGACTCATACTAAATTCTAACCTCGTTATTTCGGCCTGGTTACCATCCGAAGGTTCGACTATCGACAATCTTTCATTCGAGAGTAGTTCTAAAATTAAATAAGGGTAAGGTGATTAGTGAAATTGCAAAAGAAGCAACCACACCAGCAGAACGTAGAACGCCTACAATCTACTCGCCGCCACGCCGCAGCAGCGAAAACCGAGAGCATCCGAGTGTATTGTCCAGCCACCACTAATCATTATGATCGTCATCAAATTGTACATCTTCAACCTAATTATCAATAAACCAGCAAAGTAGTAAGTGCTGACATTTTTATTACTAATCTTAAGAACATACACTCTCCTCCTATCCATATCCATGCTCGGCACCAAATAACGTGGTCCCCATTACCCGAGTAAAGGACTTCGGTGTCTTGACTCAAAATAAGGGACTGAATTCTATGTTATGTCATTTCAGACGTAACAGCCAAAGTTTTATATAAAAAAAAAAATCAAAAATTAAAAATGGTAAGTCGAAAAATTTTTGATTTTTTCCACAAATCTATAAAAGAAAAAAAAGAAGATAGGTCGCAATAATTTTTTTGTATTTTTTTTCGAAAAGTACATTTAACAACAAAAATTTTTAATCAAAAGATACCATGAGTCAAATTTTGAAAAAGTTATAGCTATTTAAAATACAAAAAACAATTTTTATTGAAAATTTTTTGTTTTTTTATTGATTCAGTAAAAAAATTTCAAAAAATTATGAGAAACGTTTTTGATGAGGTAGAAAAAGAGTAAAAATGTTGAGCCAAATCTAAAGTGGCCGGGTTCAAAAGTGATTGATTTGACGTGGAGTGCTCTATATGTTAAACATACACAAAAAAAGTTATATTGATAAATATATAATTAATATATTGCAGCAATATATATTTTTTTTCTATATATTATCATATATTAATGCGGCAAAACTATAAATACTATTTTATATATTATTCAACATATCACATTATAACATACATATATTTTAAATCATATTTTTTTGCATAAAGTTTTTTGATGCGGGCCTACATATGTGTACGCATAGAAATAAATAGTAGGGAAGACCGGTGCAAGATGGCTCATCCACGGCACGAGAGACCACTTTCAAAATTTAACAGAAAAAAATTTTTTTTTTATGGTTAAGTCTAAGATAAAGTCTCGATTTATGGATTTGATGTAATTCACAAATTCTCTCTGTATTAAAAAACATAAATATATTCAAAATATATCTTGGGATACATAAAAAAAAGTATTCCTGATTGAAAAAAAAAATGATATGAAATGATTCGACACAATTCGAAATAATTTAAAATAAGTTGAATGCGGACTTAAATATAAATATACACCTAGCTTGAATAAAGTCATTTTTTTCAATCAGGAGAATAAAAATGTAAAAATATATACATTACATTTTTTTTTTTCTTTTCATCGTATACTGATATCTTTGTTATAATTTTATACATACATTATTAAATATATATTTTTTATATTTTCATACATATAAGTTGAATATATTCTAAGATAGATTGTGAATATATTTAAAACATATAAGTACAAAAATCGGCCAAAAGTTCGCTATTAGAAACATATTTTTTTTTCATACTTAAAATATAGACTTTTTATATTTTGACATATTTTTTTTGAACTTTTTCAATAGGGGTGACTTCACGTGACGTGAGTGGTCAGCGCAATGAGTAGCAACATTTAGATGAAGCATTAAATGCATCATCCCTTATAACACATACGATAAGTACTCAGAATATTCGATCGACTTTTTTTTTCAATCTAACAAATGTTTTCAACAATAAATACCGTCTCTAAAATTTTTTGAAATTCAACAAATACTTATGGAATTTTATCAGCTTATTCGTTTGTACAAAGTATTGTGAAATCATTCTTTCACGGAGTGGATTATCATAAACGTTTTAATCCTAACTTAGTTACCAATTGTTCACTATAGACGCCAGACAGATATAGTACTTAAGTTATTTATTAGGGTGCTTTGTAAAAGTATACATATATTTTCGTCAATAGATAATATCATATAAACAACGTATCCAATATTTAATGGTTTCAAAATATCATTACCTCAAATGTTCTATACCTGTACTTCAATACAATGTACTTTTTCCTCGAGTAAGCAGCAGACATACGGGTATACCCGGGTCGAAAAATTTGATCTGTTTTTAATCAACTAAAAATTCTAAGTTATTATTATTAAATTTTATTTTTTATTTATATTTTATTAATATGTGAATTTCAATCTAGTTTTGCCCTTACTATTCCTTATTTAGACTATTTTCAGACTTATTTTCAATCATTTTTAGTCTGTTTTTATTCTTATTTAGTTCAAAATCCGACTTTTTCTGTCAATTATTTTTAGTCTGATTTTGATCAATATTCGATCAAAAGAAGATAAAAAATTTTTTTTTTTATAATCATGATGATAAATAATAAAAACAAAAAATTAATGAAAGTTTGATTTTTTTGACACATTGATATAAAATAATATTTATTTAATAAATAAATTAGACTCAATTAACATATAGACATTACTTAAAAAAAATCTAACTTCATCCTTCTTCTTTTCTTCTGATAGTGCATCCTAGTAACTGAGACTTTTTTGAACATACATTCTGAGAAAAATCAATTATTTTCCTCTGGCTTCTACCTTCAATTCATTCAGTTCCTTATCATCATCTGTTAGATTTTTAATAAATACAGAAATTTATTATTATAAGTTTATATTCAAAATGAAAGAGAATCTTAATTTATAGGATAATTGGTGAAAAACTTTGCCTTAAAAAAATAGATTATTCTAAGAAACTCAAAGATTGTGCGACACTGAGTAATCTTAATTTAAAAAAAAAAATTACGTGACAAATTTTTTTTTCAATTCTTTGCTCCATTAAAAGTGTTATATAAAAGCAATAAATTTGAATTCAAAAACTAATAAAAAAAGAAATTAGTATTTCCATTTATGGACAAAATTAATTACTACATGATTTATTAAAAATAACAAGAATGAATAAAGTTCAATTAAACTTACTGCTCATGGAAAGTGATTCAGGAGCATCTAGATATAGAGGATTATTTGAATTTTCTTGATATTTAAAACGTGCTGTCGCTATTTCGTATTACAATATCACAGAGGAATATTTTGATACGGTTTTGAATGTCTAAATATTTTTCGACTTTATTCAGTGAATTGAAGAAATTTTTGTTGAGATTTTAACGGTAATTTTACTACTTTCGTTGAATATTATTAATATTTTATCATTACAGAATTATATTTATAATATTAACGAGCGAACTACGGTTATGACGCGATTGTCTAAATATTACATCAAAAATTACACAGAAAGAAATGATTTTTTGGCGTAAATAAGTTCTATTTGTCCTAAGACATTTTATGCATTAAAAATTTTGAATCAAAATTTCCCTGGCGCGAGAAAAAGTTTTCTTTAGCCAAGAAAAAATTTTTCGCGGCGAGAGAATATTTCTTGGCGCGAAACAATTTTTCGAGTCCTAAAAGATTTTTTTTTTTTTTTTTTTTTTTTTTCATTTTATAGTAGAAAATTTTTTTTGCGCCAAAAAGTCATTTTTTTTTGTATATTATATATAATTTAAATTTAACTGTTTATTAAAATTTCTACTCAAAAATTTACTCTAGAATATTTTGTTTGTTTTAATAAATATTATAAAAATTTAATTAGACAAATCAATTATTAACTCGCGAACTTATTGATTTTGTTCATTGAATAATCACGAGATTCTTTAAAAAAAATCTACACCCGGTCAAATTTTTTTCTGACAATTGATTTTTAAAAAAGTTTAACAAAAAAAAAAATTTTAAATAACGCTTAATTATATTTACAAAAGTTATTTTTGAATGTTAAAAAACCATTTAGAATAAAAATTTTTTTTTAAATAAAATTTTGAAGGTACCCCATTTTGCCCTCCTAAATATACTGTAAAATTAAATAAATATAAGTATTGTATAATTACCTTCAACCCCAATTTTCGACGGTATTCAGTCTTGATCTTAATAAATAAATAGTAACTTAAATGTAGTAAATTAAAATTATTTAAAAATAAATTTTTATTTATTAAAACTAATTAAAATTATTTAAAAATAAATTAATATTAATTAAAACTTATTAAAATTAAATAATAAATTTAACTAAAATTATTATTCTTAAAGAGACTAATTAATATTATTTGAAAGCAATGGGATTCAAGGAATCTCAAAACTATTTTTAAATTAAAAAAATTTTTTTAGAACAAATAAATTTTTATTAAAAAATAGAAAAAATTTTTACGAAAAATTATATACAAAATTGAAAAAAAAAAAAATATATATAATAAAAAAAATTAACATTATACTTATATTTATTGCTAATATACTAATGAATATAATAATTTTAAAAAAATGCTCACTTTCATTATTTATTTCCAAAAAAAAAAAAAAACGTCAAGAAATGTATAAAAATTATTTCAATAATGAAAAAACATGAGCAAGAAATAAAAAAAAAAAAAATAATTGCACGTATATGTGTCCTTATTTTACGTTACTTGATGAGAATTTTTAAGTATATACATGATCACCATTAGTAAAAAAAAAATATATAACATATTTACAAATTAGCACTATATGAGTGCATGGGGTTCCTTTACATGATGGAACAGAGCCCAGACTTCTCGTGGCTTTTTGAAACTGGCGGCATCACCCACAATGTAGTCCGCTGAAGATTTGGCTTCACACGCTTAGGAACCTTGATCAGTTTCACCTCCTTCTCCACGACTGGTTCAGGCACCGGGACCACCTTCTTCCTGGGCACCATTTTCGTCTTTATGTTGACGGTAATAGTCGTTTTAACCCGTTCAATGTTCACTGGACGAAAAGTGAGATTGCCGTCGATTTCACATGTCGGCAAAAACGTGTTGGACGGAGTCACTTCACTGGAGTCGTCGATTTTGATTTTTTTGTATTGAGCATCATGCTCAATATCAAAAATATCGGCGGACCGTTTGGAAGCAGATTGTGGACTTGAAGATATACACTTGACGTCACCCATGATAATTTTATATAAACTTGAATGATCGTTACGATAACAAAAACTTGGAGTTTGAGATTTTGGTTATATTCAGAAACAACTTGGTTCGAGTTTGAAACTGAATGATCTTAAAATTTTAAGGACCGACGTTTAAGTAGACTGCAATACTTCAGGGAGGGGATTTTGGTTCTAATGGGACATTTGCAGCTAAACATCAGTAGTTAGCTCTCTGTAATAAGGATCAATGAATACTTCACACCTTTCATTACCTTCTCATTTAGACCTATTTAAATATTAATACTAAGAATTTGTGCAGATAATAAACGGGATTATCCGGCGACATAATTATACCTGTGTATGTCTGCTGCTTTCTCTATGAAAAAGTACATTTTATTTAGGTACAGGTCTAGAACATTAGAGGTAATGACATTTTGAAACCATTCAATATTGGGTACATTATTTATATATCACCTTTGACCAAAACACATCTATACTTATACAAATTACCCTGATAGATAACTTAAGTACTATCTCTGTCTGGCGTCTATAGTGAACAATTGGTAACTAAGTCAGGATTAAAACGTTTATGAATATCCATTTTGTGAAAGAATGATTTTAGAATATTCTGTACAACAAATGCGTTGATGGAATTCCATAAGTTTTTATTGGATTCTAAAAAATTTTGGTCTTTTTACCCCATCAAAAACGTTTCTTATAATTTTTTGAAATTTCTTCACTGAACCAATGAAAAAATTATAAATTTTTGATAAAAATTGCTTTTTTTATTTTAAATAGCTATATTTTTTTCAAAATTTGACTGATTGGGATCTTTTTTCTCACTATTTTTATTTTCAAATTTACATTTCGAAAAAAAAAAACGAAAAAATTATTGTAACCTATCTTCTTTGTTTTTTTTTTTTAGATTTTCGGAAAAAATCAAAAATTTTTCAATATTTACCATTTCTGATTTTTTTTTGTTATGTAAAACCTTGACATTTACTGCAAATCCTCAAATTATTTCAAAGTAATATTTTTTCGAAGTAGATTTTTTTTTTCCAAATAAAAAAAAATTTTGAAAACTAGCATTATTTCTTATAACACCATTCTGGCAATTTTTGAAAGTGCTCAGATAACTTCTAAATTTCAAAAAAAAAAAAAAAATGAAAACAATAATTTTAGATAGTAGTCGTCGAAAAAATTTGATTTTTTTTTTTTTTAAATCAAGTCAAAAAATAAAAGAACGTTCTGAAAAATTTTTTTGTATTTTTTGGAAAAAAAAAAAAAAATCACTCTGAAAAAACTTGAGCATTTGCAGGAAATGCCATGTTACGTTCTGAGGTAATTAAGTAAATTTTAATAAGGTTTTATTATAAAAGACAAAACCTATGAGCAGCCGTTTCGGTAATCTCGTTCTTGGCTTCCTTATTTCGCGAGCTCTCATAATGAAGGATTGTTTAATTCAGCCACCTGGCCATGGTCGGTTATTCTCAGAATCGGAATATTATAACAACCGCATTCTTCAGTTGCGTTCTTTTACCCGCAGTGAGTCATCATCAGCCACCCTATGTTTACCGAGATTTACCAGTACTCGTCCTTTTATTTTTTTTATTATTAAAATTCAACTCGGTATAGTCTTTTTCCTTACTCTATGACTCTTTGTTCTGGTTAAAGATAACAGCTACTCCGTGTTTTAACGTTGATGCGTATAAATTATAATATTACCACTGTATCTATTCTCTAAAAATTTTAACAAGAGGCAGCTGTGTAAACTTAAACACAAAGCCGAGATTACAATAAAATTTCTTATAAATCACGATGTCCAAGGTGGCCATTGTTACCAGCTCCCGCAGCCGCGAGTCATGCCTTATCGATAACTCCTTATCCCCCTGGCCTAGTTACACATCTTATTCTACATACACTTCCCCTACCCTGCTTGGAACAAAGGAAATTTCACCTATTTTTTCTCCACCTTCTCGTTACCCCATCTTGTGATATCTCATCCCACCTCCTCCAAATTTCTATCAAGTACAATTTCGGGGCCCACCTACTTCTCTCCTCCTTGTAAATTGTATCTCTCTTTAGTCTAAATGAACTATGTATCTATCTCCCTTATCAAGGGGCCAGGTTTTCCACCCACTCACAACCAAGTTGAGATATATTGGTTCCCTTCAAAAATGGGACCACCCATGCCCCTGTTTCTGACTCAAAAAAAAGAACTTAATGCCCCCAGTTGATCGAAATATTCTCCCAGTAATTACTCAGTTCGAGGGTATATAAAGACCCATCGGTTACCACGCGAGTAGTCGCCGTATTCCATATTTTATTTTTTTCTTCTCAGAGTAATCTGCAACTTAGAAATTCTGAACAACGCTCCAGAAGTATAACTCGTTCGTCTACATAAATCAGTTAAACCAATTTTCAACCCATTAACCCGTCATTGGAGCCAATGTTTGTTCGATTTTCGTGAACTTTCTCGATCGATTCGGGAGTCATTAAATTACTAGGCAATTTCTTGAACAGTTTCATTTTTTCTTATTTAATTTTTTTATTATCTTGAACCTCGGTTGTGCGGGACATCTAAGTCAGATTCGGTGACTCATACTAAATTCTAACTTCGTTATTTCGGCCTGGTTACCATCCGAAGGTTCGACTATCGACAATCTTTCATTCGAGAGTAGTTCTAAAATTAAATAAGGGTAAGGTGATTAGTGAAATTGCAAAAGAAGCAACCACACCAGCAGAACGTAGAACGCCTACAATCTACTCGCCGCCACGTCGCAGCAGCGAAAACCGGGAGCATCCGAGTGTATTGTCCAGCCACCACTGATCATTGTGATCGTCATCAAATTGTACATCTTCAACCTAATTATAGCGTATACACTAATCATACAGCTAAGGAACTACTAAGGGGTGAAATTCCGTCAAGATGAGATATAAATTACTCGAGTCGAAGTTTTGACTATGAACTACCTAATATTCGCGATGGAAAGCGAGTAGGAGTGGTACAAGGGCAATCGGTCGTGTGTCGAATCTGCAATAAAAGCGGTCATAGTGCTTTGACATGTTACCAGCGGGACCCAAATCGTAGCGACAATATTCGTGGACGAATTCCAAATAATCTAACTAATAATTATAACGGCAATCGGTATAATAATAATGATAATAACTCGAACCCATACCATGGAATGAACAATCGATACAATGATAATAACGGGATTCGAAATAATAATTATCCGCAGAATAACTACAGTAATAGAAGTAACGAAAATAACGGCCCAGGGCGGTATGAAGGTTCTTATGGAATCAACCATAGGAGCAATGACCAATACGTCCGTAATAATCCCAGTCAGAATCTCGGTAGTAATACTAGTGCGAGAGGCGAATTAAATACTCCAAATTTTAACCGCGAACGTGTAAATGGTAGGAGGGAGGAAAGGATCTGTTATGATTGTAAATTGCCTGGGCATTTTATGGTAGATTGTACGAAAAGAAGGGATAATAATCGCAGGTCACTTATGGACGGGCTGTCGGGCCCATCCACCAACGAACGAGCACGTGCAGGTAACGAAAACAGGTCGGGAAACTACCAAAACCCCCTGCGATCGGGCGCGGCGCGGGAGGATGGGAGATCCGAGCGCCCGGTTATGCAAGTAGTCGCGGAGGAAATGGACACGGAGGAGTCATTGGAGACGTTCCAGTGGCAGTAGTAAAGCTTAGCCACGATTGCGAAGCTCCTACTATAAAAATAATTTCTAAGGAAATGGTCGACTCGGCTATCTTAATGATCGATACGGGATGCGAACTAAATTTAATTAAATGCGGTATGGTTACCCCAGACACCTGGGTCGATCGTAGTGAAATATTAAAATTAACGGGAATTACCCCGGAATTTGTTTTCACTCTCGGTAGAATAGACACGGAGTTTTTCGGGATTCCAATTGTATTTCATTTAGTCCCAAACAAGTTTCCCTTAAAAAGGAACGGGATCTTGGGGTCAAAATTCCTAAAAGATAATGACATTGACGTACTTTACTCACAGGGATGTTTAAAGATTAATGGGTGCAAGGTAGAATTTGAACATGAGGAGACGGTAGTCATACCAGCTCGCACAAGGGCTGGATTTTACGTCCGCGTTGCCAATCCGGAAGTAGAAACGGGGTATGTACGGAGACTCAAAATTAATAAAGGAATTTGTTTGGGTAATGCGCTCGTGACGAATAGAAATGGGAGGGCGCACATGTTTATAGTTAATACAACGCCTGACGAAATAGAAGTAGTGGTACCGGTCGTTACATTGGAACCATATACGGAGAGTAATTATTTTAATGCTTTTATTAAAGACGAGAATGTTTGGGTGAATTATAATAGCAGTGGGGATACTGCTCGTGTTTGTGGCATCGGCGGAAAGGCCGATCATTGTATTTATAGCGACGAAAATGTCGCATACGCTGAGGAAATCAAACAAATTGATTTGCGAAGGGATGAAAACGCCCACTTGGTTCCAATGCGCGATGGGGGTACTGGCTGTATTTCAGAGGGTACTCGTAACAACGTAAACAGAGAAAATAAAAATGTCAATGATAATTCTAAAGAATTCGATCGCGGAGAAAAGTTCGCCAGAGTAAGTGATAATTGTGAAATTTTAGAAATGGGCGATCATGCCGTCGGAAAAATAGTCGGGAGAATTAATAGAGAAAATAAAAATGTCAATGATAATTCTAAAGAATTCGATCGCGGAGAAAAGTCCGCCAGAGTAAGTGATAATTGTGAAATTTTAGAAATGGGCGATCATGCCGTCGGAAAAATAGTCGGGAGAATTAATAGAAAAAATAAAAATGTCAATGATAATTCTAAAGAATTCGATCGCAGAGAAAAGTCCGCCAGAGTAAGTGATAACTGTGAAATTTTAAAAAAGGGCGATCATGCCGTCGGAAAAATAGTCGGGAGAATTAATAGAGAAAATAAAAATGTCAATGATAATTCTAAAGAATTCGATCGCGGAGAAAAATCCGCCAGAAAAAGTGATAATTGTGAAATTTTAAAAATGGGCGATCATGCCGTCGGAAAAATAGTCGGGAGAATTAATAGAAAAAATAAAAATGTCAATGATAATTCTAAAGAATTCGATCGCGGAGAAAAGTCCGTCAGAGTAAGTGATAATTGTGAAATTTCAAAAATGGGCGATCATGCCGTCGAAAAAATAGTCGGGAGAATAAATAGAGAAAATAAAAATGTCGATAATAAGTCTAAAGAATTCGATCGCGGGGAAAAGTCCGCCAGAGTAAGTGATAATGGTGAAATCTTAAAAATCGGTGATCACGCCGTCGGAAGAATAGTTACGAGAAGTAATAATAATGAAGGTAAAAATGTTGATGGTGACTTTAAGGGATTGGATCGCGAAGAAAATTTCGCCGGAGTCAAAGAGAACTTTGAAGTTTTACAAATAGACGAGCGTGCCGTCGGAGAATTAAATATTTGCGAGACCGATAGTGGGAGTAGGGAGGTCAGAAATGTTGTTGAAAATTGTGATAACGGGGAAATTAACGATCGATTTTATCGGGACCAACGAGTTGAAATTATAATGCAATTATTAAGACATGAACACATGAACGAGGAAGAACGGGACAGTATATTGGAACATGTCCGGGAACACCACAATAGCTATTTTATTCCGGGAGACAAACTAAGTTGCACAAACGTGCTGACGCACAAAATTAAAACTACTGACGATGTACCGGTATTCACGCGACAGTATCGATACCCCCAAACGTTGAGGGGTGAAATTAATCGACAAGCGAAGGAGTTGGAAGAACAGGGGATCATCGTGCCATCAGTATCGCCGTACAATACAGCCGTGTGGATTGTCCCCAAGAAACCTGATTCTCAGGGTAATAAGAAATATCGACTAGTGCTTGACTTTCGGCCGTTAAACGAAAAAACTGTGGGGGACGCACAGCCGTTACCCCTGATAACCGAAATTTTAGAGCAGTTGGGTGGGGCAATTTATTTCTCCACGTTGGATTTAAAGTCCGGCTATCACCAAGTTGAGGTAGACCCGGCAGATCGCCACAAAACTGCGTTCTCGACCGCTTTCGGCCATTTTGAATTCTCGCGAATGCCCTTTGGGCTTAAAACAGCACCCGCTACCTTTCAGCGTATAATGAATATAGTCTTATCGGGGCTCCAAGGAGTCGAAGTATTTGTTTACTTGGATGATATCGTTATATATGCGAGCTCGTTAGAAGAGCATGCTTTAAAATTAGAACGAGTCATGAAGCGTCTCAGGGCAGCTAGTTTGAAACTTCAACCGGATAAATGCGAATTCTTGCGCAGGGAGGTTATTTACCTAGGTCATATAATATCCGCTGATGGAGTGCGGCCCGACCCGTCCAAGATAACGGCGGTAAAGAATTTTCCGCGTCCACGAACTCAGAAAAATATTCGGCAATTTTTAGGGTTAGCGGGATACTATCGACGATTCATCCATCGGTTCTCGCAAATTGCAAAACCTCTTACAAATTTACTAAAAAAGAATATAACCTTCGAATGGGGTCACAGCCAGCAAGCTGCGTTCGAAACATTACGTGACAGCCTGTGCGAGGAACCAGTCCTCCAATACCCTGACCCGACTCAACCTTTTATTGTAACGACCGACGCGTCAGGTATCGCTATTGCAGGGATACTAAGTCAAGGACTCGTTGGAAAAGACAGGCCAGTCGAGTATACTTCGCGCGTTTTAAATGAAAATGAACAGAAATACAGCACGTACGAAAAAGAAGCGTTAGCCATATTGCACTCCGTATCGCAGTTCCGACCCTACCTGTATGGACGCCCATTTAAACTAGTAACGGATCATAAACCACTAGTTTGGATGCAGACCGCGAAAGATCCTACGTCACGGTTAACTCGATGGAGACTAAAGTTACAGGAATATCAATTCGAGGTTGTATATAAGGCCGGGAAAACAAATGTTAACGCAGACGCACTGTCACGAAACCACCCTGATTACTTCCCCGGAAGGTTGACGGAAAACAGCGAGATGGACGAGGAAGGAGTTATGGATGAGCGCGACCCTCAGATACTGGTAATAACGCGGGCCCAAACTGCCAAGACAAAGGCCGAACTGACCGAGCAGCCACAACCGTCAACATCTTACGATGCTCCAATTGCCGCACGAACAAGGAGTCGGGTTAGATATACGGGCGAAAAATTTAACGATAGTGAGGAAAAGAAATGCTTCAACCCGGACGAAATGGAAATCATAGAATTCACAAAATCAGAGCAACCCCGAATTTCCTCAGGAGAAATCTCAACCCGGGTCGCCAGAAATACGCAATTCCACTGGGAAAACGACGATCAACATGATGGGAGTGAGACAGAAGAAGGCTCGGACGAATCGAAGCTGGGGGAAGAAGATGAAGAAACGCTAGACGTAAGGAAGAACCGGTCGGGTATACCGCGACGGGTAATAGAGACTCGCGATCATATTTACATGCAGAAAAATAACTACCTTTATTTCATAAACGAAGAAGGTGAGCCATGTGACGAGGGGTCTAGGAAAATGAGCGAGCGAGCGTCATTACCCCGTTTTAAAAATTTGAAGGCTAAAAGCGTAACGTTGGTACGGGTGGGAAAACGGCAACATGTCGCGGTGGTACTGAATTCACAAAAGATTCTCAGTTGGGAATGGATACGAAAAGCTCTAACGAATACGCTAGAAAAACTAAGGTTGCGAGCTATAAGTATGGCCAGGTCGCGAGTAATAAACGGGAAAACCTGGAACCAGGTGTTGGCAATATTACGTGGTTGTTTCGTGGGGACCGGTACTACACTAACTATATGCCTCGGTATGGTCGAGTACGTAGACCGCAACGAACGCAAGGGCATCCTTGAGGAAGCTCATGCCTCAGCCATCGGAGGACATAAGGGTATCTCTAAAACCTATAACCGTGTTCGTCTACGCTACTATTGGGAAGATATGAAATTGGATATACAAAAGTTCATCCGAAACTGCTTATCGTGCCAACTGTCCAAGTTGAGACGTGTGAAGACAAAACAACCAATGCAAATAACCGATACTCCGGAAAGTGCATTTGATAAGGTCGCGATAGATATCGTCGGTCCACTTACAAGGACGAGGAACGGAAATTTATATATCCTCACCGCACAAGATTTACTAACAAAATTAGTAGTTGCGGTCCCGTTAAGGAAAACGACGTCTGAACAAATTGCGAAGGCTTTCACCAAACGCGTGATTTGCATATACGGGCCGCCCAAATCCATTCTCACCGATCAAGGTGCAAACCTAATAAGCCAATTGATGCGAGAATTCGCAAAAATATTTAAAATTAAAAGATACCGTGCTACTGCATTTCATCCGCAATCGAACGGATCTCTTGAACGTTCTCACCACTCTCTGGTCGAATATTTGAAACAATTCGCGAACCAGGAGGAGGAATGGGACGAGTGGTTAGAATTAGCCACTTTCTCATATAACACTAGCGTCCACGAGGGAACTCGTTACCAACCCTTCCAACTCGTATACGGTCGACCTGCCCGACTACCGTCCAGCAAGATTGAAGAAGGCCCAGTACACACGTATGAAGATTTCATTACGGAGTTGACGATCCGAATCCACAAGGTACAATCACTGGCCCGCGAAAACCTAGTCCTAGCGAAAGAAAGATCAAAAAAATATTACGATCGTGACATAACCACCGTATCATTCCACCCCGGTGATTACGTGTTCTTATTGAAGGGACACAAAAAGGGCAAGCTACACTTACCGTATGATGGGCCATATGAAATCCTGGAGATCAGGCCTGACGGTAATATTAAGTTAAAAATAAACCGCAAGGTTAAAATAGTCCACCCTAACCGGTGAGCTTACTCCCACATACAGCCACTCGACGAAGAAGGTGATAGTAGCGAGGACGAATGAAAAGAAAAAAAAACACAACACAACAAGAAGACCCAAGCTATACATAACAATGAAACCATAATAGTTATTTTTTTTTATTATTTCCCTCCTGTTCACATCCGATCTTCCCCCTTTCACCCTCTTCCCCACTATTCTTCCAAAAAAAAAGAGAGGAGGAATCAGATTAGTAAGCTCATTAACAGTCATAACGATCGTTGCAGCACCAATGTCGCAGAACCGCGGGCAATCGCCTAGGCGAAGGACGCCTCCTCCGACACTAACCATTGGTTACGGGCCACACTCCCATGTCACAGTACCACGATTTATCCAGTATGCTTGCGAACAACGTCGATTCGAGACTTTCGCCGGCTGGACGGGTCCTCCAACGTTACCACGAGACCTGGCCGCTGCGGGGTTCTTTTACATTGGCGTCGGAGATCAAGTAACGTGCTATGAGTGTGCGGTACGAATTGGCCGATGGGAAGAGGGCGAAGACCCGGTAGCCAGCCATCGGCGTTGGCAGCCCAATTGCCGGTTCGTTCAAACTCTACCTATCGTCGATATAACATTAACTCCAGTCCCAGCCCCTACACCAGCTGAGCAACCCGGACGGGGGAGTCTCCTCATGGACGGGAATTATTTTGTTATACCTGACCCTCCCGCCGAACAGAGTTCACCCAAGGTCCCACAATTCCTCAAACTTGGGCACCTGAATCTGGCGAAACCACGGGGCCCCATGTATCCCGAATGTTCGAGCTACGAACGAAGACTTGAAAGCTTCCACGACTGGCCAACCACTAATCTCCAATCCAAGGAACGGTTAGCGGAAGCCGGATTCCTGTACGCCAATTGTAACGACCAGACCCTGTACTTCCACTGTGGTGGGGGACTAAAATATTGGATAAAGGAAGATGACCCATGGGTCGAGCATGCGAAATGGTTTAATAAATGTTATTGGTTATGGTCAGTAAAGGGTCAGTCATTCATCGATCGTGTCCAAGAACAAATAGGCATTCCAATACTCCCAGATAACCCTGAGCCCCCAGAGCGGGTAATTAGAGTGTCCGAGTGCGAACGCGAGCCCGAAGTTTGTCGCGAAGAGGGAAGCGACGCGGAAACGGTTGTCGAATCCACATGGGGGACTGAAGACCAAAATCGGTGTAAAATATGCCTGTGCGAGGAGCTGGGAATAGTATTTCTACCATGTGGCCATTTGGTAGCCTGCGCGAAGTGTGCCCCTAGTTTAACCCGCTGCGCTGTCTGCCGAGAACTTATTGTCTTGGTAGCCCGCGCTATAATTTCGTAATCCCCACGAGTAAGGTTTCAGGAGGGAAAAGGGTGAGACGTGGCAAATAATAGTAATAGTAAAACCAATAGTCATAGGAATAATAGTGATAATAATTATTAAGTGTAATTTTAAAGCATCTACTACAAAATCGTGGGTTCCCAGATTGTCTTTTCCTCTTCTATAACGGTAGGGTAAAGGCACAAGAAAAGAAGCCTTCCTAAACCTATATACCGTATAGATGTATCTTACTAAGAGCGGTCGTACCACTCAATAGTCCGCTATATGAGAGATCATAATCTATTTGCAGAAGGAACATGACCGCATATCAAAATACAACAACGGGTGCGTATCGCAAAAATATGGTATGGGACAACCCTCACCAAACCTGTATCGTGATCGACGTTCAAGGATTTGAGGATGACCATGGACAGTTGGTGCCAAAGGAAATCGCAGTGCTAGATATGGGACGAGCGAATCAAGAACATTGGATGGTGGATTATCCGTTTTCCTTGTATAACATGAGTTACAAAACTCGTCGGCGTAGTATCGTAAGGACGGCTCTACATGAGATGGTTTGGGAGACCAGGGGCATGGACCTCGAGCTGACTTATGGTCGATTACACCATTTAGTTCGGATTTCGACACAAGTTTTCGGGTTCGGTACCGAAGTATCGAAATTTTTAACTGATATTACAGGGGTACAGGTTGACGATCTCTCGCGTCAAATGCCTCCCCTCGGACAATTACCATGCGCGGAGGAATATTGCTTCTTTCACGGTAAGGAACTGGGTAAACGATACCACTGTGCACTAAATAATGTGTATCGGGCGAAGAAATGGTTGATTAAGGAATCACCGGGATACCTCAACAGCGAGTACGATATTCCCCGCTCGTTGCGTGTAGAAGACAATACTTATGTAGCCATGGGACCGGGGACATAATTAATGCGTTCCAGGGGTCCCTCCTCCCTTCCCCTATTACCAAGCTCGCCCGATACCCCGGGTATAGTGGAGGAATTTCAAGAAGAAGCTGCTCCCTTATTGGACCGGGAACCACTATCGCCCTGGGAGTCGGAGTATGAAGACCCACGGGGTGCTACTACCCTTCCTCATGCTTCAAATGGAAGGAAGAGATTCATCCACAAGCTACGTCGGTCAACGAGCATTCGGGGATGGCAGGCCATGTTCACTCTTTGGTTCGCTTTGCTGCTGAATCCAGTTGGAGCTCTCATTGGCTATGATTGTGGGGCACCTGGTCTAAATGTTACCACGTTGTCGCTACTAAACGTGGGTGAATGCAATATTCCAGAACCTAAGGTAAATACGACTCAATTACGCATTCAATTACTCCAACTAAATGAATATACAAGTACTAGAGTTATTCAATGCAAAATAAATATAAAACGAACTATTACTTATTGCGGAGTTCACAGTCATAGTTCTATAGTTAAGGGCGCAGAAAATACTTATCTGCAATCCATAGGGGCAGATGAGTGTCAAAGTATCCATAACACGGGAATTGCTCACCTTGGGGTAGACACCCAGGTTGTCGGTCTCAAATCAAATTCCTCATCATCTCACAGTATAACCTTAGCGGGAGGAATCGAGGTTAACGGGGGATGCAACCGGGTGACCTACGCAGACCCCTACGGGGTATGGAACAACGTAGTTGTACAGGGGTATGCGACGATAGAGCTGAGGGATTATTACGCCCAAGTAGACTTGGAAAAAAATTTGGTGTTACTGCGATCCGGAGTCGTATGCCCATTGGCTGAGGGCAGTTGTTCCGACATTGACGCGGGAAACACATTCTGGTCACCCCTACCTACTGACGGTTGCGTTGGTGAGCGGTATCAAGTCTTATACGACGGTCCCGCTTCGAAGATAATAGATGAAGGTGGTGCTAATAAGGAAAATAAGGAGGTAGTATATACTGTGGTAAGCCGGGACGTTACATTCGCGTTTCTACGAAAGGGGCGTCAGATGTTATGTGGATATCAGCTAATACGAACAGAACACCCACAACTTTTTGTTGTAGAATATACTGAGGTAAACGTTTTCCCTAAGAAAAAAGCAATCATTAGTAAGAACGCTGATCTTATGGCATACGTGAATTCGAAATTCGTTTACGTCGAACGCCATATTAGAACTCAAGTCGATCACCTTTACCGCGACATTTTGAAAAATAAGTGCGATTTAGAAGTCCAAATATTAAAAAATTCCCTTATGCACGCCACACAGACACCCGACGAATTCGCGTATCACTTAATGAAGGGACCCGGGCATATGGCTGTCGTAGCTGGAGAAGTTATCCATCTAATTAAATGCGTACCAGTAAATGTTCGGGTACGAACAACAAACGAATGTTACCAACAATTACCCGTGTCCAAGGACAATGATTCCAGTGTATTCCTAACTCCCCGAACACACATCCTATTAAATTCCGGTACCCAAATCAATTGTAACTCAATTTTACCTACCATGTATATGTTGGCCGATTCCTGGTAAACTTTTACTCCAAAGTTGACTGCCATTGCCGCGCCTGATAACCTGAAGCCCGCTACGACTGTAACCTGGTCGTATGTGAATCCAAGCTCACTGGCAACCAGCGGGATATATAGTTACGAAGACCTGAAAAATCTACGGTCTAGCATTATGTTCCCTGCGGAACGGCCGACCGTATTAAATACGCTGGCCCGCACTATTACGGGTCAACCATCCCAACGTCAGGGTGCTAATTTTGTAAACTTGCTCGATGAAGACGCTCTAACAAAAATCGCAGAAGGAGCTTGGGTAAGGATATGGGGGTCGTTTTTAACCTTCGGGACCGCTAGCGCCGGGATAATCGGGCTACTGTTAATCATTCGATTCGTCAAACTAGCCGTTGATACGGTGATCCACGGCTACGCCCTTCATTCGATATACGGGTGGTCCATTCACTTAATAGGAGCAGTGTGGAGTTCGATGACCCACTTGCTCATTCACTTAGGAACAAGGAAAACCGTCCAGGAGGAGGCAACACGGGAATCGGTACCCACTGCTCCCACGACAACCGAAAACACAGAAGACACCGAACCTCCAAGGGTCGAACCACCACAGACTTACTACACTTATTTGAGACAGGCGGCTCACGAGCTACATGTTTAATTGTTTTAGGAATAATGGACCCTTTTGACCTTCAATACGTTCTCGGACCGATCTCACAGCAAGACAAAACTAGTTCAGAAGAAGAACTTGAGGAATACCTCGCGAAATTAGCAACTAATTTACCGGAAGAAATGCAACGTGTTTCCTCACTCCCTACATCTTTTTCTACCACCCCTCTTCTTCCTACCCTCGGCAAGGGGCCCTCCCGGAACCTTCCCCTCGCTATTCAGGCAGATTCCCCACTACTAGCAGCAAGAAACCAAGGGGGAGAGATGTCTAATTTAGAAGAAACCGATGAAGAACTTCCCTCATCTCCACTCGCTACGTCCTCCTCGGGAGGCCAAGCACCCCCCCCCCCCCCATACTATACCAGAAAATGAAGCTTCGACTCCTTCTCGAAAAATGTCCCTTAGGAAAAGGCAACCGTCGACACCCTCGGAGCCATATTCTTCACCAGCGCCTTCGGGGTCATCTTCACGGAAACGGTCCCTAAAACGGAAGCCCACTAAAAAGGGCATCTCATCTTTACCCCCTCAGCCAGAATCCTCTTGCACTTCCTCTCAAACTTCCCCCCGCGAAGTAACCACAACCAGCTCTGCTCGAGCCATACTTGCCGCTTATACGTCGGAAGGCAACCAAAAGGGGGATTTACGCCACCGAATGAGCACAATAGAAGTGGCACCACAACTGCGACCCTATTACGACGCAATGTACAGCGTTTACGAAATCCTTCAAGAAATACCCGAATCCCAACCCAAGTTCTCGCGGCTTCGTATGGCAGTAACCAATTTGATTCAACAAGTTTTTTCTGATGTGTTCACTTACAAAACCACTTTAGAACGAGACATATGGCACCCGATAAATCATCTGGTTTGCAAATCAGGCGTTTCATGGGTCAGTGAAAGGGGGAAACTCTGTAAAACTTGCGCCAAGGGTTTTGGGCTAACAAGGACTACAGTCGTAAACCAAACCTGGAGTGTTACTTCCACTCACTCGTTGATCGAAAGGTCCCAAATCACCGACATAATATGTATGCGATGTTATCAACCTATACATCGGATGGACGACGTTACCAAATGTCCCGAGTGTATTTTGGTCTTTTGGGTTGGCCGAGAGTCAGTGCGAAAAGGGGCGGCAATAGATGTGTTGGCATATCAGCGCCACGGATTGAGAATGCAATAATCATACAGAATTTTCTTGAAGGTGTGGGCAATGGAAGGGTACGTGAGACAACTATCGCCAGACCATGCAACCTTCTTCGGGGAGATGATCCATCAACTGCAATCCAAATTCGACCCCGTAATCCAACAAGAGGGAGAAGGATCCATGGAACTCGTTCTAGCACTGCAGGGAATTCCCATCTACTTACCGTACCCACGCGCCGATACGGTGATTACAACGTACGCTGAGGCCAAACGGATCCACCGAGAAGGTCGGACACTTACAACCACGTCACATCCCTCTACAACCTTTGGAAGCTAAGGGGGGTGCAGCTACAGGAAATGATCAGAGACATCAAATTTGTATCCCTAGACACGGATGAGTATAACGCCCTTTGCTACACCACTCAAGAACTTATAATATCGCAGGGTGACAATACTAACGTCAAAAAATACATGACGAGTCGGATCATGTTAATCTGGTACTTCCACCAGATTACGGTGGTGCTATTTAACTACCGACAAACGCTACCTCACAGACACTTGAGCGAAAATCCGGTCCTTGCTATGCAATATCGTGAAACGCACGGGCAATGCTACCTGAGTGGGACTACCAGTACCCGGTATGTGAAAAAGTATACCGAACTTTTCCTGCAAGAACGACAGACCGTCTATACGATGTTCTCGAACCAGAATCCCGATTCTCTGGTTTCACTTCTGCTCAATTACCTGGAGGACAGGCACCCCGCTAGTGATTTCAGAGCGGATATGAGGAAATATTTACTAAAGGCTACCCATTTCAAATATAATTACTTACTGGCGGAGTGCATCGATATGGTGGAATACAGTAGTGGCGAGGAAGACGAGGTCTTAATTTAATCACTAGAAAAAAAAAAACCCGAAAGTCCTTTTTTTTTTTTCTTTCCACCTTGTAAGTCACCTACGATAACCCTTCACAGTATTTCATTCCTTCCCTTCCCCCTTAGTTTGAATAACGATAACCCGCTCATTTTCCCTTATGATCTTATTCAATCAAAAGAAACGGGAGGTCCGTCCTTACTAAACTTCTTCCTTTGCTCTGCTGCCAGGATCCTACCATATTAACTTCGTGAGGTGTACAGAAGTTCTAATTATCCTGAGATTTAGCCCTTGATTGTTTCTGTTCCCTTGTATATACATATATATATATACATTATTTTTTTTTCCTTTCCTCTCCTTCCCTCTCCCTCCTTCACCCTTTACTCTCTCTCTCGGTTCCTATGTACAACTAACCCTAAGGTTGTCATCATCATGAGTGCCGCATATTAATCGTGCAAACTCCCTTGCTTGTCATCTAAGATCAGGTGCTCTGAGAAGAAGGTTAAGATAATAAATTCTTTTTATACCTATATAACTCATTAGATAATAAATTGTCTCATAGCAATACTTCCGTTACGCCCTAGGAATTATAAAATTTGCATTTCGGAAACTGCATGTAATTTTGGGCACACCTAATTATTTGCGAACTCATAGGCTAGACGTTTACATCTTTTCTTTGTGTGTCACTTCTTTTATAAAAAAAAAAAAAAGAGAAAAAAAAATCGAAAAGATAGTTACCATGTAGGCCAAATATTAACCAAATGGCAACGCTCATTATTATGCTACTACAATTTTTTTTTCTCTCTCTCTCTATAAAATGCTTTACTATTGCTAATCAATTGCTTATAACCTTAGATATTATGTAATAAGAAATTTATACTATGTTTTATCACTATGGACGACAATTTAGTCGTTAACCAGTTGCTTATAATTTTTAACTATTTGTGTAAAAAAAAAAGAGAGAAAAACAAAAAAAAGGTATTATATTATTATATATGTTTAATACGACTAATAATCAATTGCTTATAATCTTAGATACCAAGTATAAAAAAATTATACTATGTTTATTCGCATAGACGACGATTTAGTCACTAATTAGTCGCTTATAATTTTTAACTATTTGTGTAAAAAAAAAAAAAAGGGGGGAGAGAAAAACAAAAAAAAGGGTATTATATTATTATATATGTTTAATACGACCAATAATCTATTGTTTATAATCTTAAATACCAAGTATGAAAAAAATTATACTATGTTTTATCGCATAGACGACGATTTAGTCACTAATTAGTCGCTTATAATTTTTAACTATTTGTGCAAAAAAAAGAGAAAAAAACAAAAAAAAAGGGTATTATATTATTATATATGTTTAATACGACCAATAATCAATTGTTTATAATCTTAGATACCAAGTATAAAAATTTTATACTATGTTCTATCGCATAGAGGACAATTTAGTCGCTAATTAGTCGTTTATAATTTTTTACAAATTGTGTCAAAAAAAAAGAAAAGAGAAAAACAAAAAAATTTATATTGTTATCTACGTCAAAATACGAGTGATAATCAATTGCTTGTAATCTTAGAGATAAGGTATAAAAATTCTTTTTTTTTATATACTATGACGACAAACCAGTCGCTAACCAGTTGCTTATAATTTTAACTATTATGGTTCAAAAAGGATTTTTTTTCTCTCTTCAAAAAAAAAAAAAAAAAAATATTATATTATTATATGTGTCAAAAAGGACCAATAATCAATTGTTTATAATCTTCGATATTGTGTGTCAAAATCTTATATTATACTGTACCAAACTGGGCGACCAATTAATCACTAATCAATTGCTTGTAATTTTAAGTATTATGTAAAAAAAAAAACAAAAGGAAAAAAAACTTGATGTTATAATAGAGCCACTCTAAAAGAAAATTTTTTTTATAATCTATCATTATATGCGTTAAATTTAACAACGAATCAGTTGTTGTAACCTGAAATATTGTGTGCCAATGGAAAGCTCCAATGTCGATACCATAATTGAACCACAAGTTAAAATAAACTTCTAATTATATTCTATTATTATATGCGTCGTTTAAAAAAAGGGGGAATCCCTAATATTTGTAACTTAGTTAGTTGCGCATAACACGTACAATTATATACATTTTTTTTTGTTTGAATGCGTCCTAATGAAATTAAAATCACATACAAACCATGAACTCTCTTACGGTCTCACCTTATTCCTTTTGTTTTTTTTTTTCTTTTTTCTCTTCTCTCTCGACATTATTTCCCTTGGATAAGACGGTGACCGCGGGAGTGTCTTAATCCAGGTACTATCGTAAGCCCTTTGGTAAACATAAGAGATTCTTACCTGCTTATAATACTTACTAAAAATAAAAGGCTATTTAACCTTCCTGGTTAATATTATCCACACAACTTACAAAAGAGTTTTGTTTTTATTTTGTGTATGAATAATTAACTAATAAATACAAGAAATCATACCAGGTAAGAGGAGGGACAGGAATCAGGTACTAAACGTTTAACTCTCTCTCCCTTTAGTGTCAGGGGTATTAAACTTATGTCATAATCTAAGAACGGTCCCGCATGAAAAAAAAAATGTATATTTTTATTTTATATATGAAAATATATAATTATATAAAACGGCAAAAATTTATGTATGTTAAATATATTGTTCATATAATTTGAAAGTATATTCTTTCTTATGACATCAACTATAAAAGAAAATATATATTTTATTATAGAGCATTGTATATTTTAAAAGTATAATTTCCCGGTTATAAATTCCTATATAATGAAATATAATCGAGACATATATTTTGAGGTATAGTAACGGCTATATAAAAAAAAAAAAAAAATTTCTTTTTTTTTCATTATATTTTTCCTTATTATATATTGGATAATATACTTAAAAATATATAATATACATATTTTTTTTTTATCGGAAAAATGAACATTCTATTTATCAGCTTAACTCAGGAAAGAAAATAAAGATACAGATTAATAAAGAAAGAACGGATATCTCAGTACATATTAAGTAGAACTGACCATATAAATGGTTGCATGTAAGTGTGCGTTTCAATCAGGGGATGTCAATTTACAACTCTGACAAAAAAAAACTGAATTAAGCTTTTCTTAGGTTTACAACTTGATATAGGCTTGGAATAAACCTTTCGGACTTGAAATTTTATGTCGATAATATATATTAGCTTATATATTAATAAATGACTTATGTGGTTATAATATAATTTTCAATATATGGAGTTCATATAGCTTGAATATATGCCAACATATAATATTATATATCAGGTTGTATACCTTGAAAATATATAATTATATAATTAAAGCAAAAAAAAAAAATTTTTTAAAATTAAAATATAATTAAAGAGAAAAAAAATAGTTATGTTAATATATATGACTCCTTACATAAATAATTATGTTGTAATATAAAATGTGTTATATTATTCAGTAGAATTTTAGGATATAAGATTTTTTTTTTTTTTCATGCGGGGTAGTTTATTTAATAATAGATGTATTTAAGGTAATTACAATTTAAGGATAGGAGAATCCCCTGGTCACCCCCACCGCTGAACTTACATCCCAATACTACGATGACAAGAGAAAAAAACACAAGAAGGAAAAGGGGGACATCGGGTCACCTAACAAAAGGAACATACTCACAACTCCAAATTAAGGATATTTATTTAACAATTTCTTACGACTAAATACATAAGAGATACAAAAATACAGGCATAATATTATTCAGTTGTGCCTTTTGGCCCGGGAGATCATTTTCTTCGGCTAAGGCCCAACAGTTGATACTCCTTACGCAGCTCCTCCAATCGGAAGGAAATCACAGCAGGAGCCTTGTTGAGGTCCAGCCACTCCAGGAAGTCAAAGTGCTGGAGCTCCATCAGATACTGAAACCAAGAAAAGGGAGAATGAATATAGGCGGTAATACCTTTTTGGTAATGTCAAGAAAGGACGTGAAACTCGGTGATTTCAAAAAAGGGGGTATAATAATTACAATAAATCCTTACCCGAAGAAGAGAGTCCCCTGGGGGAACTTTAGCCAATTCCCGCGTAGGGATGTTGTCCAGCCATCGGGTGACTACCTCAGTGTCCAATTTAACCGCGTGTACCAGGGGATCCAGGAGAAGGATTCGCTCCTTCTTGGCACTGCTACTCGCTTGGACGAAGACCAATGGTAGCCGTAGAAGTTCTACGAAGTCATATGCCTGGGCATCGCAGAACAGGGCATGCACCTCTTCCAAGGTCAATCCTAGACCGTACCCCCTGGTGTCCGACTCCACCCGCTGCGCCATCCGTGCCACCAGATTCGCCTCACACTCACCCACGTTATAATGGATGTCGTCCGTCTGGCAACGAGGACAAATGGGACGTCCACAAGGTCCTCTTGGTCGCCTGTCTACGCTCCGGCGGGGCGAACTATCTCGCCCGGATGACCTCTCACGATGCGATCCCTGGGATGGTTGGGATCGCCGGGGTGACCTGGGTCTAGCAGAACTACATCGTAGCGGACGAAAGCGATCCATTGACGGTGACGGTGATCTCCAACTGCTCTTGAGTTGGCTGAACCGGCTCGGGGACCTCGACCGACGTACTTCACCATTCCTTGACGACGACATGGGAAAACTTAGCGAAGCAATAGTACTCACAATAGAAGTTGTAATTGCACTAACCACAGTCGAGAAAATGCGCCGCTTTATAAGAGCACCCGGCCCTTACAAACTACCGAGGAAATCCCCACCCCCTCGACATCGCTAAGACAAAATCAGAAATCACGAAGGAAATTTTCCAACACCTGTTTCCCACCTGCAGCGATATCATCAACAGTGTGGGTAGCCAGGTAATGATTCTCCACAATAATATCATAGACATACGCTAGATCAACTGTGCAAATAGACATGCATGGTTTTCGTCGGTACCGGTGTGTCAATAACTCTCTCACCCTGACGGTCGAGGAGTTAAGCGGAAGGAAATTATAATTCACCTGTTTAATAATCACTAGCCGTCATTTTCCGATTAATAATGTTTTGTTTTATTTGTGTTTGTTATTCTGGCTCTCTTAGCCTTTAATTCATGCAAGGGCTAGGAAACCGATACCTGACCCTCATTATCTCTCAACCCTACTGACTTCATGTACCTGTAATGACTTTTAGCATTATCAGCTCTCTGCCATTGTTGATATTCCGTGCATAATCTAACTACCAAAAAAAAAAAAGAAAAAAAAAATTTTTTTTTTTTTGCCATAGTTATTAAGAGACGAGAGATAAAATATTTGCGAATTAAGAAAAAAATCTAAGAACAAAAAAATACCCAGGGAGAGAGAAGGCAAAAAAAAAGGGGGGAGAAAAAAATATGTATATATAAGTTCGGACAACTGTTGTCCACTAAAATAATAATCTCCGAGGTTAACCCCATCTGTTGAGCACATAATGAATTTACCTTATCTAATTACAGATAAGATTGTTATGATTAAAAGATCAATAGACTTAAGAAACAACTATGTGATGCTGGCTGGACACTACACGAGGACATTCACGTCGCGGTCATCGGACCCCAACGTTCATTCTTTAGTGCGAAGGTGTGTTACGTTCTGAGGTAATTAAGTAAATTTTAATAAGGTTTTATTATAAAAGACAAAACCTATGAGCAGCCGTTTCGGTAATCTCGTTCTTGGCTTCCTTATTTCGCGAGCTCTCATAATGAAGGATTGTTTAATTCAGCCACCTGGCCATGGTCGGTTATTCTCAGAATCGGAATATTATAACAACCGCATTCTTCAGTTGCGTTCTTTTACCCGCAGTGAGTCATCATCAGCCACCCTATGTTTACCGAGATTTACCAGTACTCGTCCTTTTATTTTTTTTATTATTAAAATTCAACTCGGTATAGTCTTTTTCCTTACTCTATGACTCTTTGTTCTGGTTAAAGATAACAGCTACTCCGTGTTTTAACGTTGATGCGTATAAATTATAATATTACCACTGTATATATTCTCTAAAAATTTTAACAAGGGGCAGCTGTGTAAACTTAAACACAAAGCCGAGATTACAATGAAATTTCTTATAAATCACGATGTCCAAGGTGGCCATTGTTACCAGCTCCCGCAGCCGCGAGTCATGCCTTATCGATAACTCCTTATCCCCCTGGCCTAGTTACACATCTTATTCTACATACACTTCCCCTACCCTGCTTGGAACAAAGGAAATTTCACCTATTTTTTCTCCACCTTCTCGTTACCCCATCTTGTGATATCTCATCCCACCTCCTCCAAATTTCTATCAAGTACAATTTCGGGGCCCACCTACTTCTCTCCTCCTTGTAAATTGTATCTCTCTTTAGTCTAAATGAACTATGTATCTATCTCCCTTATCAAGGGGCCAGGTTTTCCACCCACTCACAACCAAGTTGAGATATATTGGTTCCCTTCAAAAATGGGACCACCCATGCCCCTGTTTCTGACTCAAAAAAAAGAACTTAATGCCCCCAGTTGATCGAAATATTCTCCCAGTAATTACTCAGTTCGAGGGTATATAAAGACCCATCGGTTACCACGCGAGTAGTCGCCGTATTCCGTATTTTATTTTTTTCTTCTCAGAGTAATCTGCAACTTAGAAATTCTGAACATCGCTCCAGAAGTATAACTCGTTCGTCTACATAAATCAGTTAAACCAATTTTCAACCCATTAACCCGTCATTGGAGCCAATGTTTGTTCGATTTTCGTGAACTTTCTCGATCGATTCGGGAGTCATTAAATTACTAGGCAATTTCTTGAACAGTTTCATTTTTTCTTATTTAATTTTTTTATTATCTTGAACCTCGGTTGTGCGGGACATCTAAGTCAGATTCGGCGACTCATACTAAATTCTAACCTCGTTATTTCGGCCTGGTTACCATCCGAAGGTTCGACTATCGACAATCTTTCATTCGAGAGTAGTTCTAAAATTAAATAAGGGTGTGATTAGTGAACTTGCAAAAGAAGCAACCACACCAGCAGAACGTAGAACGCCTACAATCTACTCGCCGCCACGCCGCAGCAGCGAAAACCGAGAGCATCCGAGTGTATTGTCCAGCCACCACTAATCATTATGATCGTCATCAAATTGTACATCTTCAACCTAATTATCAATAAACCAGCAAAGTAGTAAGTGCTGACATTTTTATTACTAATCTTAAGAACATACACTCTCCTCCTATCCATATCCATGCTCGGCACCAAATAACGTGGTCCCCATTACCCGAGTAAAGGACTTCGGTGTCTTGACTCAAAATAAGGGACTGAATTCTATGTTATGTCATTTCAGACGTAACAGCCAAAGTTTTATATAAAAAAAAAAATCAAAAATTAAAAATGGTAAGTCGAAAAATTTTTGATTTTTTCCACAAATCTATAAAAGAAAAAAAAGAAGATAGGTCGCAATAATTTTTTTGTATTTTTTTTCGAAAAGTACATTTAACAACAAAAATTTTTAATCAAAAGATACCATGAGTCAAATTTTGAAAAAGTTATAGCTATTTAAAATACAAAAAACAATTTTTATTGAAAATTTTTTGTTTTTTTATTGATTCAGTAAAAAAATTTCAAAAAATTATGAGAAACGTTTTTGATGAGGTAGAAAAAGAGTAAAAATGTTGAGCCAAATCTAAAGTGGCCGGGTTCAAAAGTGATTGATTTGACGTGGAGTGCTCCATATGTTAAACATACACAAAAAAAGTTATATTGATAAATATATAATTAATATATTGCAGCAATATATATTTTTTTTCTATATATTATCATATATTAATGCGGCAAAACTATAAATACTATTTTATATATTATTCAACATATCACATTATAACATCCATATATTTTAAATCATATTTTTTTGCATAAAGTTTTTTGATGCGGGCCTACATATGTGTACGCATAGAAATAAATAGTAGGGAAGACCGGTGCAAGATGGCTCATCCACGGCACGAGAGACCACTTTCAAAATTTAACAGAAAAAAATTTTTTTTTTATGGTTAAGTCTAAGATAAAGTCTCGATTTATGGATTTGATGTAATTCACAAATTCTCTCTGTATTAAAAAACATAAATATATTCAAAATATATCTTGGGATACATAAAAAAAAGTATTCCTGATTGAAAAAAAAAATGATATGAAATGATTCGACACAATTCGAAATAATTTAAAATAAGTTGAATGCGGACTTAAATATAAATATACACCTAGCTTGAATAAAGTCATTTTTTTCAATCAGGAGAATAAAAATGTAAAAATATATACATTACATTTTTTTTTTTCTTTTCATCGTATACTGATATCTTTGTTATAATTTTATACATACATTATTAAATATATATTTTTTATATTTTCATACATATAAGTTGAATATATTCTAAGATAGATTGTGAATATATTTAAAACATATAAGTACAAAAATCGGCCAAAAGTTCGCTATTAGAAACATATTTTTTTTTCATACTTAAAATATAGACTTTTTATATTTTGACATATTTTTTTTGAACTTTTTCAATAGGGGTGACTTCACGTGACGTGAGTGGTCAGCGCAATGAGTAGCAACATTTAGATGAAGCATTAAATGCATCATCCCTTATAACACATACGATAAGTACTCAGAATATTCGATCGACTTTTTTTTTCAATCTAACAAATGTTTTCAACAATAAATACCGTCTCTAAAATTTTTTGAAATTCAACAAATACTTATGGAATTTTATCAGCTTATTCGTTTGTACAAAGTATTGTGAAATCATTCTTTCACGGAGTGGATTATCATAAACGTTTTAATCCTAACTTAGTTACCAATTGTTCACTATAGACGCCAGACAGATATAGTACTTAAGTTATTTATTAGGGTGCTTTGTAAAAGTATACATATATTTTCGTCAATAGATAATATCATATAAACAACGTATCCAATATTTAATGGTTTCAAAATATCATTACCTCAAATGTTCTATACCTGTACTTCAATACAATGTACTTTTTCCTCGAGTAAGCAGCAGACATACGGGTATACCCGGGTCGAAAAATTTGATCTGTTTTTAATCAACTAAAAATTCTAAGTTATTATTATTAAATTTTATTTTTTATTTATATTTTATTAATATGTGAATTTCAATCTAGTTTTGCCCTTACTATTCCTTATTTAGACTATTTTCAGACTTATTTTCAATCATTTTTAGTCTGTTTTTATTCTTATTTAGTTCAAAATCCGACTTTTTCTGTCAATTATTTTTAGTCTGATTTTGATCAATATTCGATCAAAAGAAGATAAAAAATTTTTTTTTTTATAATTATGATGATAAATAATAAAAACAAAAAATTAATGAAAGTTTGATTTTTTTGACACATTGATATAAAATAATATTTATTTAATAAATAAATTAGACTCAATTAACATATAGACATTACTTAAAAAAAATCTAACTTCATCCTTCTTCTTTTCTTCTGATAGTGCATCCTAGTAACTGAGACTTTTTTGAACATACATTCTGAGAAAAATCAATTATTTTCCTCTGGCTTCTACCTTCAATTCATTCAGTTCCTTATCATCATCTGTTAGATTTTTAATAAATACAGAAATTTATTATTATAAGTTTATATTCAAAATGAAAGAGAATCTTAATTTATAGGATAATTGGTGAAAAACTTTGCCTTAAAAAAATAGATTATTCTAAGAAACTCAAAGATTGTGCGACACTGAGTAATCTTAATTTAAAAAAAAAAATTACGTGACAAATTTTTTTTTCAATTCTTTGCTCCATTAAAAGTGTTATATAAAAGCAATAAATTTGAATTCAAAAACTAATAAAAAAAGAAATTAGTATTTCCATTTATGGACAAAATTAATTACTACATGATTTATTAAAAATAACAAGAATGAATAAAGTTCAATTAAACTTACTGCTCATGGAAAGTGATTCAGGAGCATCTAGATATAGAGGATTATTTGAATTTTCTTGATATTTAAAACGTGCTGTCGCTATTTCGTATTACAATATCACAGAGGAATATTTTGATACGGTTTTGAATGTCTAAATATTTTTCGACTTTATTCAGTGAATTGAAGAAATTTTTGTTGAGATTTTAACGGTAATTTTACTACTTTCGTTGAATATTATTAATATTTTATCATTACAGAATTATGTTTATAATATTAACGAGCGAACTACGGTTATGACGCGATTGTCTAAATATTACATCAAAAATTACACAGAAAGAAATGATTTTTTGGCGTAAATAAGTTCTATTTGTCCTAAGACATTTTATGCATTAAAAATTTTGAATCAAAATTTCCCTGGCGCGAGAAAAAGTTTTCTTCAGCCAAGAAAAAATTTTTCGCGGCGAGAGAATATTTCTTGGCGCGAAACAATTTTTCGAGTCCTAAAAGATTTTTTTTTTTTTTTTTTTTTTTTTCATTTTATAGTAGAAAATTTTTTTTGCGCCAAAAAGTCATTTTTTTTTGTATATTATATATAATTTAAATTTAACTGTTTATTAAAATTTCTACTCAAAAATTTACTCTAGAATATTTTGTTTGTTTTAATAAATATTATAAAAATTTAATTAGACAAATCAATTATTAACTCGCGAACTTATTGATTTTGTTCATTGAATAATCACGAGATTCTTTAAAAAAAATCTACACCCGGTCAAATTTTTTTCTGACAATTGATTTTTAAAAAAGTTTAACAAAAAAAAAAATTTTAAATAACGCTTAATTATATTTACAAAAGTTATTTTTGAATGTTAAAAAACCATTTAGAATAAAAATTTTTTTTTAAATAAAATTTTGAAGGTACCCCATTTTGCCCTCCTAAATATACTGTAAAATTAAATAAATATAAGTATTGTATAATTACCTTCAACCCCAATTTTCGACGGTATTCAGTCTTGATCTTAATAAATAAATAGTAACTTAAATGTAGTAAATTAAAATTATTTAAAAATAAATTTTTATTTATTAAAACTAATTAAAATTATTTAAAAATAAATTAATATTAATTAAAACTTATTAAAATTAAATAATAAATTTAACTAAAATTATTATTCTTAAAGAGACTAATTAATATTATTTGAAAGCAATGGGATTCAAGGAATCTCAAAACTATTTTTAAATTAAAAAAATTTTTTTAGAACAAATAAATTTTTATTAAAAAATAGAAAAAATTTTTACGAAAAATTATATACGAAATTGAAAAAAAAAAAAATATATATAATAAAAAAAATTAACATTATACTTATATTTATTGCTAATATACTAATGAATATAATAATTTTAAAAAAATGCTCACTTTCATTATTTATTTCCAAAAAAAAAAAAAAACGTCAAGAAATGTATAAAAATTATTTCAATAATGAAAAAACATGAGCAAGAAATAAAAAAAAAAAAAATAATTGCACGTATATGTGTCCTTATTTTACGTTACTTGATGAGAATTTTTAAGTATATACATGATCACCATTAGTAAAAAAAAAATATATAACATATTTACAAATTAGCACTATATGAGTGCATGGGGTTCCTTTACATGATGGAACAGAGCCCAGACTTCTCGTGGCTTTTTGAAACTGGCGGCATCACCCACAATGTAGTCCGCTGAAGATTTGGCTTCACACGCTTAGGAACCTTGATCAGTTTCACCTCCTTCTCCACGACTGGTTCAGGCACCGGGACCACCTTCTTCCTGGGCACCATTTTCGTCTTTATGTTGACGGTAATAGTCGTTTTAACCCGTTCAATGTTCACTGGACGAAAAGTGAGATTGCCGTCGATTTCACATGTCGGCAAAAACGTGTTGGACGGAGTCACTTCACTGGAGTCGTCGATTTTGATTTTTTTGTATTGAGCATCATGCTCAATATCAAAAATATCGGCGGACCGTTTGGAAGCAGATTGTGGACTTGAAGATATACACTTGACGTCACCCATGATAATTTTATATAAACTTGAATGATCGTTACGATAACAAAAACTTGGAGTTTGAGATTTTGGTTATATTCAGAAACAACTTGGTTCGAGTTTGAAACTGAATGATCTTAAAATTTTAAGGACCGACGTTTAAGTAGACTGCAATACTTCAGGGAGGGGATTTTGGTTCTAATGGGACATTTGCAGCTAAACATCAGTAGTTAGCTCTCTGTAATAAGGATCAATGAATACTTCACACCTTTCATTACCTTCTCATTTAGACCTATTTAAATATTAATACTAAGAATTTGTGCAGATAATAAACGGGATTATCCGGCGACATAATTATACCTGTGTATGTCTGCTGCTTTCTCTATGAAAAAGTACATTTTATTTAGGTACAGGTCTAGAACATTAGAGGTAATGACATTTTGAAACCATTCAATATTGGGTACATTATTTATATATCACCTTTGACCAAAACACATCTATACTTATACAAATTACCCTGATAGATAACTTAAGTACTATCTCTGTCTGGCGTCTATAGTGAACAATTGGTAACTAAGTCAGGATTAAAACGTTTATGAATATCCATTTTGTGAAAGAATGATTTTAGAATATTCTGTACAACAAATGCGTTGATGGAATTCCATAAGTTTTTATTGGATTCTAAAAAATTTTGGTCTTTTTACCCCATCAAAAACGTTTCTTATAATTTTTTGAAATTTCTTCACTGAACCAATGAAAAAATTATAAATTTTTGATAAAAATTGCTTTTTTTATTTTAAATAGCTATATTTTTTTCAAAATTTGACTGATTGGGATCTTTTTTCTCACTATTTTTATTTTCAAATTTACATTTCGAAAAAAAAAAACGAAAAAATTATTGTAACCTATCTTCTTTGTTTTTTTTTTTTAGATTTTCGGAAAAAATCAAAAATTTTTCAATATTTACCATTTCTGATTTTTTTTTGTTATGTAAAACCTTGACATTTACTGCAAATCCTCAAATTATTTCAAAGTAATATTTTTTCGAAGTAGATTTTTTTTTTCCAAATAAAAAAAAATTTTGAAAACTAGCATTATTTCTTATAACACCATTCTGGCAATTTTTGAAAGTGCTCAGATAACTTCTAAATTTCAAAAAAAAAAAAAAAAATGAAAACAATAATTTTAGATAGTAGTCGTCGAAAAAATTTGATTTTTTTTTTTTTTAAATCAAGTCAAAAAATAAAAGAACGTTCTGAAAAATTTTTTTGTATTTTTTGGAAAAAAAAAAAAAATCACTCTGAAAAAACTTGAGCATTTGCAGGAAATGCCATGTTACGTTCTGAGGTAATTAAGTAAATTTTAATAAGGTTTTATTATAAAAGACAAAACCTATGAGCAGCCGTTTCGGTAATCTCGTTCTTGGCTTCCTTATTTCGCGAGCTCTCATAATGAAGGATTGTTTAATTCAGCCACCTGGCCATGGTCGGTTATTCTCAGAATCGGAATATTATAACAACCGCATTCTTCAGTTGCGTTCTTTTACCCGCAGTGAGTCATCATCAGCCACCCTATGTTTACCGAGATTTACCAGTACTCGTCCTTTTATTTTTTTTATTATTAAAATTCAACTCGGTATAGTCTTTTTCCTTACTCTATGACTCTTTGTTCTGGTTAAAGATAACAGCTACTCCGTGTTTTAACGTTGATGCGTATAAATTATAATATTACCACTGTATCTATTCTCTAAAAATTTTAACAAGAGGCAGCTGTGTAAACTTAAACACAAAGCCGAGATTACAATAAAATTTCTTATAAATCACGATGTCCAAGGTGGCCATTGTTACCAGCTCCCGCAGCCGCGAGTCATGCCTTATCGATAACTCCTTATCCCCCTGGCCTAGTTACACATCTTATTCTACATACACTTCCCCTACCCTGCTTGGAACAAAGGAAATCTCACCTATTGTTTCTCCACCTTCTCGTTACCCCATCTTGTGATATCTCATCCCACCTCCTCCAAATTTCTATCAAGTACAATTTCGGGGCCCACCTACTTCTCTCCTCCTTGTAAATTGTATCTCTCTTTAGTCTAAATGAACTATGTATCTATCTCCCTTATCAAGGGGCCAGGTTTTCCACCCACTCACAACCAAGTTGAGATATATTGGTTCCCTTCAAAAATGGGACCACCCATGCCCCTGTTTCTGACTCAAAAAAAAGAACTTAATGCCCCCAGTTGATCGAAATATTCTCCCAGTAATTACTCAGTTCGAGGGTATATAAAGACCCATCGGTTACCACGCGAGTAGTCGCCGTATTCCATATTTTATTTTTTTCTTCTCAGAGTAATCTGCAACTTAGAAATTCTGAACAACGCTCCAGAAGTATAACTCGTTCGTCTACATAAATCAGTTAAACCAATTTTCAACCCATTAACCCGTCATTGGAGCCAATGTTTGTTCGATTTTCGTGAACTTTCTCGATCGATTCGGGAGTCATTAAATTACTAGGCAATTTCTTGAACAGTTTCATTTTTTCTTATTTAATTTTTTTATTATCTTGAACCTCGGTTGTGCGGGACATCTAAGTCAGATTCGGTGACTCATACTAAATTCTAACTTCGTTATTTCGGCCTGGTTACCATCCGAAGGTTCGACTATCGACAATCTTTCATTCGAGAGTAGTTCTAAAATTAAATAAGGGTAAGGTGATTAGTGAAATTGCAAAAGAAGCAACCACACCAGCAGAACGTAGAACGCCTACAATCTACTCGCCGCCACGTCGCAGCAGCGAAAACCGGGAGCATCCGAGTGTATTGTCCAGCCACCACTGATCATTGTGATCGTCATCAAATTGTACATCTTCAACCTAATTATAGCGTATACACTAATCATACAGCTAAGGAACTACTAAGGGGTGAAATTCCGTCAAGATGAGATATAAATTACTCGAGTCGAAGTTTTGACTATGAACTACCTAATATTCGCGATGGAAAGCGAGTAGGAGTGGTACAAGGGCAATCGGTCGTGTGTCGAATCTGCAATAAAAGCGGTCATAGTGCTTTGACATGTTACCAGCGGGACCCAAATCGTAGCGACAATATTCGTGGACGAATTCCAAATAATCTAACTAATAATTATAACGGCAATCGGTATAATAATAATGATAATAACTCGAACCCATACCATGGAATGAACAATCGATACAATGATAATAACGGGATTCGAAATAATAATTATCCGCAGAATAACTACAGTAATAGAAGTAACGAAAATAACGGCCCAGGGCGGTATGAAGGTTCTTATGGAATCAACCATAGGAGCAATGACCAATACGTCCGTAATAATCCCAGTCAGAATCTCGGTAGTAATACTAGTGCGAGAGGCGAATTAAATACTCCAAATTTTAACCGCGAACGTGTAAATGGTAGGAGGGAGGAAAGGATCTGTTATGATTGTAAATTGCCTGGGCATTTTATGGTAGATTGTACGAAAAGAAGGGATAATAATCGCAGGTCACTTATGGACGGGCTGTCGGGCCCATCCACCAACGAACGAGCACGTGCAGGTAACGAAAACAGGTCGGGAAACTACCAAAACCCCCTGCGATCGGGCGCGGCGCGGGAGGATGGGAGATCCGAGCGCCCGGTTATGCAAGTAGTCGCGGAGGAAATGGACACGGAGGAGTCATTGGAGACGTTCCAGTGGCAGTAGTAAAGCTTAGCCACGATTGCGAAGCTCCTACTATAAAAATAATTTCTAAGGAAATGGTCGACTCGGCTATCTTAATGATCGATACGGGATGCGAACTAAATTTAATTAAATGCGGTATGGTTACCCCAGACACCTGGGTCGATCGTAGTGAAATATTAAAATTAACGGGAATTACCCCGGAATTTGTTTTCACTCTCGGTAGAATAGACACGGAGTTTTTCGGGATTCCAATTGTATTTCATTTAGTCCCAAACAAGTTTCCCTTAAAAAGGAACGGGATCTTGGGGTCAAAATTCCTAAAAGATAATGACATTGACGTACTTTACTCACAGGGATGTTTAAAGATTAATGGGTGCAAGGTAGAATTTGAACATGAGGAGACGGTAGTCATACCAGCTCGCACAAGGGCTGGATTTTACGTCCGCGTTGCCAATCCGGAAGTAGAAACGGGGTATGTACGGAGACTCAAAATTAATAAAGGAATTTGTTTGGGTAATGCGCTCGTGACGAATAGAAATGGGAGGGCGCACATGTTTATAGTTAATACAACGCCTGACGAAATAGAAGTAGTGGTACCGGTCGTTACATTGGAACCATATACGGAGAGTAATTATTTTAATGCTTTTATTAAAGACGAGAATGTTTGGGTGAATTATAATAGCAGTGGGGATACTGCTCGTGTTTGTGGCATCGGCGGAAAGGCCGATCATTGTATTTATAGCGACGAAAATGTCGCATACGCTGAGGAAATCAAACAAATTGATTTGCGAAGGGATGAAAACGCCCACTTGGTTCCAATGCGCGATGGGGGTACTGGCTGTATTTCAGAGGGTACTCGTAACAACGTAAACAGAGAAAATAAAAATGTCAATGATAATTCTAAAGAATTCGATCGCGGAGAAAAGTTCGCCAGAGTAAGTGATAATTGTGAAATTTTAGAAATGGGCGATCATGCCGTCGGAAAAATAGTCGGGAGAATTAATAGAGAAAATAAAAATGTCAATGATAATTCTAAAGAATTCGATCGCGGAGAAAAGTCCGCCAGAGTAAGTGATAATTGTGAAATTTTAGAAATGGGCGATCATGCCGTCGGAAAAATAGTCGGGAGAATTAATAGAAAAAATAAAAATGTCAATGATAATTCTAAAGAATTCGATCGCAGAGAAAAGTCCGCCAGAGTAAGTGATAACTGTGAAATTTTAAAAAAGGGCGATCATGCCGTCGGAAAAATAGTCGGGAGAATTAATAGAGAAAATAAAAATGTCAATGATAATTCTAAAGAATTCGATCGCGGAGAAAAATCCGCCAGAAAAAGTGATAATTGTGAAATTTTAAAAATGGGCGATCATGCCGTCGGAAAAATAGTCGGGAGAATTAATAGAAAAAATAAAAATGTCAATGATAATTCTAAAGAATTCGATCGCGGAGAAAAGTCCGTCAGAGTAAGTGATAATTGTGAAATTTCAAAAATGGGCGATCATGCCGTCGAAAAAATAGTCGGGAGAATAAATAGAGAAAATAAAAATGTCGATAATAAGTCTAAAGAATTCGATCGCGGGGAAAAGTCCGCCAGAGTAAGTGATAATGGTGAAATCTTAAAAATCGGTGATCACGCCGTCGGAAGAATAGTTACGAGAAGTAATAATAATGAAGGTAAAAATGTTGATGGTGACTTTAAGGGATTGGATCGCGAAGAAAATTTCGCCGGAGTCAAAGAGAACTTTGAAGTTTTACAAATAGACGAGCGTGCCGTCGGAGAATTAAATATTTGCGAGACCGATAGTGGGAGTAGGGAGGTCAGAAATGTTGTTGAAAATTGTGATAACGGGGAAATTAACGATCGATTTTATCGGGACCAACGAGTTGAAATTATAATGCAATTATTAAGACATGAACACATGAACGAGGAAGAACGGGACAGTATATTGGAACATGTCCGGGAACACCACAATAGCTATTTTATTCCGGGAGACAAACTAAGTTGCACAAACGTGCTGACGCACAAAATTAAAACTACTGACGATGTACCGGTATTCACGCGACAGTATCGATACCCCCAAACGTTGAGGGGTGAAATTAATCGACAAGCGAAGGAGTTGGAAGAACAGGGGATCATCGTGCCATCAGTATCGCCGTACAATACAGCCGTGTGGATTGTCCCCAAGAAACCTGATTCTCAGGGTAATAAGAAATATCGACTAGTGCTTGACTTTCGGCCGTTAAACGAAAAAACTGTGGGGGACGCACAGCCGTTACCCCTGATAACCGAAATTTTAGAGCAGTTGGGTGGGGCAATTTATTTCTCCACGTTGGATTTAAAGTCCGGCTATCACCAAGTTGAGGTAGACCCGGCAGATCGCCACAAAACTGCGTTCTCGACCGCTTTCGGCCATTTTGAATTCTCGCGAATGCCCTTTGGGCTTAAAACAGCACCCGCTACCTTTCAGCGTATAATGAATATAGTCTTATCGGGGCTCCAAGGAGTCGAAGTATTTGTTTACTTGGATGATATCGTTATATATGCGAGCTCGTTAGAAGAGCATGCTTTAAAATTAGAACGAGTCATGAAGCGTCTCAGGGCAGCTAGTTTGAAACTTCAACCGGATAAATGCGAATTCTTGCGCAGGGAGGTTATTTACCTAGGTCATATAATATCCGCTGATGGAGTGCGGCCCGACCCGTCCAAGATAACGGCGGTAAAGAATTTTCCGCGTCCACGAACTCAGAAAAATATTCGGCAATTTTTAGGGTTAGCGGGATACTATCGACGATTCATCCATCGGTTCTCGCAAATTGCAAAACCTCTTACAAATTTACTAAAAAAGAATATTAGCCACTTTCTCAGAAGATTTCATTACGGAGTTGACGATCCGAATCCACGAGGTACAATCACTGGCCCGCGAAAACCTAGTCCTAGCGAAAGAAAGATCAAAAAAATATTACGATCGTGACATAACCACCGTATCATTCCACCCCGGTGATTACGTGTTCTTATTGAAGGGACACAAAAAGGGCAAGCTACACTTACCGTATGATGGCCCATATGAAATCCTGGAGATCAGGCCTGACGGTAATATTAAGTTAAAAATAAACCGCAAGGTTAAAATAGTCCACCCTAACCGGTTAGCTTACTCCCACATACAGCCTCTCGACGAAGAAGGTGATAGTAGCGAGGACGAACGAAAAGAAAAAAAAACACAACACAACAAGAAGACCCAAGCTATACATAACAATGAAACCATAATAGTTATTTTTTTTTTATTATTTCCCTCCTGTTCACATCCGATCTTCCCCCTTTCACCCTCTTCCCCACTATTCTTCCAAAAAAAAAGAGAGGAGGAATCAGATTAGTAAGCTCATTAACAGTCATAACGATCGTTGCAGCACCAATGTCGCAGAACCGCGGGCAATCGCCTAGGCGAAGGACGCCTCCTCCGACACTAACCATTGGTTACGGGCCACACTCCCATGTCACAGTACCACGATTTATCCAGTATGCTTACGAACAACGTCGATTCGAGACTTTCGCCGGCTGGACGGGTCCTCCAACGTTACCACGAGACCTGGCGTCGGAGATCAAGTAACGTGCTATGAGTATGCGGTACGAATTGGCCGATGGGAAGAGGGCGAAGACCCGGTAGCCAGCCATCGGCGTTAGCAGCCCAATTGCCGGTTTGTTCAAACTCTACCTATCGTCGATATAACATTAACTCCAGTCCCAGCCCCTACACCAGCTGAGCAACCCGGACGGGGGAGTCTCCTCATGGACGGGAATGATTTTGTTATACCTGACCCTCCCAGTCATTCATCGATCGTGTCCAAGAACAAATGGGCATTCCAATACTCCCAGATAACCCTGAGCCCCCAGAGCGGGTAATTAGAGTGTCCGAGTGCGAACGCGAGCCCGAAGTTTGTCGCGAAGAGGGAAGCGACGCGGAAACGGTTGTCGAATCCACATGGGGGACTGAAGACCAAAATCGGTGTAAAATATGTCTGTGCGAGGAGCTGGGAATAGTATTTCTACCATGTGGCCATTTGGTAGCCTGCGCGAAGTGTGCCCCTAGTTTAACCCGCTGCGCTGTCTGCCGAGAACTTATTGTCTTGGTAGCCCGCGCTATAATTTCGTAATCCCCACGAGTAAGGTTTCAGGAGGAAGAAGGGTGAGATGTGACAAATAATAGTAATAGTAAAACCAATAGTCATAGGAATAATAGTAATAATAATTATTAAGTGTAATTTTAAAGCATCTACTACAAAATCGTGGGTTCCCAGATTGTCTTTTCCTCTCCTATAACGGTAGGGTAAAGGCACAAAAAAAGAATCCTTCCTAAACCTATATACCGTATAGATGTATCTTACTAAGAGCGGTCGTACCACTCAGTAGTCCGCTATATGAGAGATCATAATCTATTTGCAGAAGGAACATGACCGCATATCAAAATACAACAACGGGTGCGTATCGCAAAAATATGGTATGGGACAACCCTCACCAAACCTGTATCGTGATCGACGTTCAAGGATTTGAGGATGACCATGGACAGTTGGTGCCAAAGGAAATCGCAGTGCTAGATATGGGACGAGCGAATCAAGAACATTGGATGGTGGATTATCCGTTTTCCTTGTATAACATGAGTTACAAATACCTCAACAGCGAGTACGATATTCCCCGCTCGTTGCGTGTAGAAGACAATACTTATGTAGCCATGGGACCGGGGACAGAATTAATGCGTTCCAGGGGTCCCTCCTCCCTTCCCCTATTACCAAGCTCGCCCGATACCCCGGGTATAGTGGAGGAATTTCAAGAAGAAGCTGCTTCCTTATTGGACCGGGAACCACCATCGCCCTGGGAGTCGGAGTATGAAGACCCACGGGGTGCTACTACCCTTCCTCATGCTTCAAATGGAAGGAAGAGATTCATCCACAAGCTACGTCGGTCAACGAGCATTCGGGGATGGCAGGCCATGTTCACTCTTTGGTTCGCTTTGCTGCTGAATCCAGTTGGAGCTCTCATTGGCTATGATTGTGGGGCACCTGGTCTAAATGTTACCACGTTGTCGCTACTAAACGTGGGTGAATGCAATATTCCAGAACCTAAGGTAAATACGACTCAATTACGCATTCAATTACTCCAACTAAATGAATATACAAGTACTAGAGTTATTCAATGCAAAATAAATATAAAACGAACTATTACTTATTGCGGAGTTCACAGTCATAGTTCTATAGTTAAGGGCGCAGAAAATACTTATCTGCAATCCATAGGGGCAGATGAGTGTCAAAGTATCCATAACACGGGAATTGCTCACCTTGGGGTAGACACCCAGGTTGTCGGTCTCAAATCAAATTCCTCATCATCTCACAGTATAACCTTAGCGGGAGGAATCGAGGTTAACGGGGGATGCGACCGGGTGACCTACGCAGACCCCTACGGGGTATGGAACAACGTAGTTGTACAGGGGTATGCGACGATAGAGCTGAGGGATTATTACGCCCAAGTAGACTTGGAAAAAAATTTGGTGTTACTGCGATCCGGAGTCGTATGCCCATTGGCTGAGGGCAGTTGTTCCGACATTGACGCGGGAAACACATTCTGGTCACCCCTACCTACTGACGGTTGCGTTGGTGAGCGGTATCAAGTCTTATACGACGGTCCCGCTTCGAAGATAATAGATGAAGGTGGTGCTAATAAGGAAAATAAGGAGGTAGTATATACTGTGGTAAGCCGGGACGTTACATTCGCGTTTCTACGAAAGGGGCGTCAGATGTTATGTGGATATCAGCTAATACGAACAGAACACCCACAACTTTTTGTTGTAGAATATACTGAGGTAAACGTTTTCCCTAAGAAAAAAGCAATCATTAGTAAGAACGCTGATCTTATGGCATACGTGAATTCGAAATTCGTTTACGTCGAACGCCATATTAGAACTCAAGTCGATCACCTTTACCGCGACATTTTGAAAAATAAGTGCGATTTAGAAGTCCAAATATTAAAAAATTCCCTTATGCACGCCACACAGACACACGACGAATTCGCGTATCACTTAATGAAGGAACCCGGGTATATGGCTGTCGTAGCTGGAGAAGTTATCCATCTAATTAAATGCGTACCAGTAAATGTTCAGGTACGAACAACAAACAAATGTTACCAACAATTACCCGTGTCCAAGGACAATGATTCCAGTGTATTCCTAACTCCCCGAACACACATCCTATTAAATTCCGGTACCCAAATCAATTGTAACTCAATTTTACCTACCATGTATATGTTGGCCGATTCCTGGTATACTTTTACTCCAAAGTTGACTGCCATTGCCGCGCCTGATAACCTGAAGCCCGCTACGACTGTAACCTGGTCGTATGTGAATCCAAGCTCACTGGCAACCAGCGGGATATATAGTTACGAAGACCTGAAAAATCTACGGTCTAGCATTATGTTCCCTGCGGAACGGCCGACCGTATTAAATACGCTGGCCCGCACTATTACGGGTCAACCATCCCAACGTCAGGGTGCTAATTTTGTAAACTTGCTCGATGAAGACGCTCTAACAAAAATCGCAGAAGGAGCTTGGGTAAGGATATAGGGGTCGTTTTTAACCTTCGGGACCGCTAGCGCCGGGATAATCGGGCTACTGTTAATCATTCGATTCGTCAAACTAGCCGTTGATACGGTGATCCACGGCTACGCCCTTCATTCGATATACGGGTGGCCCATTCACTTAATAGGAGCAGTGTGGAGTTCGATGACCCACTTGCTCATTCACTTAGGAACAAGGAAAACCGTCCAGGAGGAGGCAACACGGGAATCGGTACCCACTGCTCCCACGACAACCGAAAACACAGAAGACACCGAACCTACAAGGGTCGAACCACCACAGACTTACTACACTTATTTGAGACAGGCGGCTCACGAGCTACATGTTTAATTGTTTTAGGAATAATGGACCCTTTTGACCTTCAATACGTTCTCGGACCGATCTCACAGCAAGACAAAACTAGTTCAGAAGAAGAACTTGAGGAATACCTCGCGAAATTAGCAACTAATTTACCGGAAGAAATGCAACGTGTTTCCTCACTCCCTACATCTTTTTCTACCACCCCTCTTCTTCCTACCCTCGGCAAGGGGCCCTCCCGGAACCTTCCCCTCGCTATTCAGGCAGATTCCCCACTACTAGCAGCAAGAAACCAAGGGGGAGAGATGTCTAATTTAGAAGAAACCGATGAAGAACTTCCCTCATCTCCACTCGCTACGTCCTCCTCGGGAGGCCAAGCACCCCCCCCCCCCATACTATACCAGAAAATGAAGCTTCGACTCCTTCTCGAAAAATGTCCCTTAGGAAAAGGCAACCGTCGACACCCTCGGAGCCATATTCTTCACCAGCGCCTTCGGGGTCATCTTCACGGAAACGGTCCCTAAAACGGAAGCCCACTAAAAAGGGCATCTCATCTTTACCCCCTCAGCCAGAATCCTCTTGCACTTCCTCTCAAACTTCCCCCCGCGAAGTAACCACAACCAGCTCTGCTCGAGCCATACTTGCCGCTTATACGTCGGAAGGCAACCAAAAGGGGGATTTACGCCACCGAATGAGCACAATAGAAGTGGCACCACAACTGCGACCCTATTACGACGCAATGTACAGCGTTTACGAAATCCTTCAAGAAATACCCGAATCCCAACCCAAGTTCTCGCGGCTTCGTATGGCAGTAACCAATTTGATTCAACAAGTTTTTTCTGATGTGTTCACTTACAAAACCACTTTAGAACGAGACATATGGCACCCGATAAATCATCTGGTTTGCAAATCAGGCGTTTCATGGGTCAGTGAAAGGGGGAAACTCTGTAAAACTTGCGCCAAGGGTTTTGGGCTAACAAGGACTACAGTCGTAAACCAAACCTGGAGTGTTACTTCCACTCACTCGTTGATCGAAAGGTCCCAAATCACCGACATAATATGTATGCGATGTTATCAACCTATACATCGGATGGACGACGTTACCAAATGTCCCGAGTGTATTTTGGTCTTTTGGGTTGGCCGAGAGTCAGTGCGAAAAGGGGCGGCAATAGATGTGTCACGTAACGATTCAAATTATTTGACTTTATTTAGTTTTAAGTTAATTATTTTAATTACAAATTTGAATTTGAATCGTTGCGCGGGCATTCCGCCATTTCGCCGATGAGATGGCAGTCCGTACACGGTGCTCGCGCATGCGCGAAGGGTATGAGAGAGCACATGTGTGATTTAATTTATTTTTATGTTTATAATTTATGATTTAAGCACAAACGCGTGACTTTTGTTTGTTTTAATTATGTATGTATAATTTTGAGTTAATTGGGATGCATAATCCAGCATTATATTATGCCCCAAAAATTGACAACACATTACTTTATTTAAACTTGTCATCCAACTGATGACGTGAATGGATGTTTATTAGTTGCGTTACTATTATTTAATTTATTATCCGATGTGGAGGAGATGGAGTAATATTTCATATGTTTTATTGATTAACTATGTATCATTCAGTGGTCTGAGGATTTACGTTTATATTTTATATTTATTTAATTTAATTGAGGCCCAGGGCTGACAAATGTAATTATAATAAAAATTAAGGGGACACTAGTGTCATGTGTGCGACGACCAACAGGTGGAGGTTGAGACAATTAAATTAGAAAGATACGGACAAGCGTTGTGTACGGACGTGATTTTTTTTTGTTGTACTAAAATTTCTATTTTTTTGTTTAAAATAAGTAAAGTTCACTGGGTGAATTAAGTTGAATACTAAATATTATTATTTCATCATTATAATATTGATTATTATTTCTTTTGCTGATTATTGCTGATTTCGAGTAAGTACTTTGTATTTATTTCGCTGGATAATACACTATCACGTGCTAGCCTCCCCCGGTAGTTGTTGGTCGCCGCGGAGAAAATTGTTTATTTGTAGTTATTATTTATTTACTGGATGATACTTGATAGAATTATTATTAATTATCATTAAATATTATTTGATAGGTTATTGAAAATATTCGGCGGTTAAATATATATATATTAAAAAGCGTACGCAACGTCGTAAAACGTTGCCGGTATATATATATATATATATAGATATACATATTGGTGGTGTATATATCTATACGATACACACATTACTTATAAATTCCTCAGACACTGATGTCAGCACTCGGATGAAAAATTCCCGAGTTAACATACTTATTATTTTTCTATTTTATTTAGAATATTTGTATAAGATTATCAATTATTATTTACGTTTATTATTATTTGGCGTAATTGCATAGCATTGTATTATTTTATTTTGATTATCTGGTACCCCAGCGGTCAATAATATTATTGAATTTTTATTATAAATTATTTAAAAGAGAAAAATTTATTATTTTGAGTGTGAGTGAGGAAAAGTTCCGTGTCTTTCTCTCTCTCAAGCGTGTTGAGAGATAAAACAAAGTAAGATTATTAGTATCATTTTATTTATTTGTATGAAACAAATTTAAGTAAAATAATTGGTTTTTTTTCTATTGAATAATAAAATTAACAGTGTTAAGTAAATCATATTATAATTATTTTGGATTGAATTTATGTGATATTATTTGTTTTTTTTATAACCACCGAGTGTCTTTATTGTGGAAAATTTAACAAAATTATTTATTGTAAAGTAATATTAATCATATTGAGTATTGTTTCAATTAAAATACGGAAACCAACAGCTGTCGGGGAAAATTCAATATTTATTTTCCTGGATCTTTTCCCTATTACTTTATTTACTTTTTCTGATTTATTTATTATTTGTAATATAATTATTTACTATTTTTCTTTTTTTTCCCTTATTAATATTCATTTTATTTAATTCTCCTCAATTGTTTGTCCGCTTGTCGTGTGTCACTTGCTCGGATTTTCCCTCGCAGATTTTCCCCCTGAATTAAATTTTGTCCGTTTTGGGATAAACGGTCTGGCGCCTGCGTGCACTAACCCAGCCTGAGGAGCTGGTTCAGGCACTCCAAGAGTTCATTATTTATAATTTCATTATTGTTTATAACTTATTATTTATTTTAATTTGGAGGAAACATTTAAAATCATCTATTTATTATTATTTATTATTTTTATTTTCACACGTGGGTGACCGCATACGGTTTACCGGTTAATCTGCGTCTCCGTCGCGGAAATTAATTAAGGTTAACGTTATATGGCGCCCAACGTGGGGCCAGGGGGTCAATAATTTTAAATCGATAAATTATTTGAATAAAAATAAAATTTGCGAGGTTCCACGGAGGAGCAAAACCAAAAATAAAAATTTCATTGGCGGATAAAAATAATTCTGAAGACTTTTTATACACATTTAATTTTACATATATTCGTCTCATTTAATTTATACATTTACATATTTACAAATAATAAAAATGAACGCGTGGGAAAAGATTTTCGCTGAAACCGATCAGCTGATCGCTCGGGCGTCTTTGATACGCGTACGAGGTGGCGCTACGGATGATGAATTCATTCCGGGTGAGGATAATAACGTGGACGAAAATGCGAGCGCGGTTGAATCCGCGAATAATATTGAACACCGGGGTACACCGGTTAGCGAGACCGAAGATGAAGGTCTCCGTGAGTTTTTTTGAACATAGCCGCGGTCCTCCACAACAACACATGATCCCAACGATCGTACACGGCCCAGTGAATCGTTCTGGCCGAGAGGTAGAGATCGTGGGTGAAGACTCCCACCTTGCCCATGCGACTGACCCTGGGCATAGGGGCCGGGGGCGCGGACGAGCGTCACGGACGGCTAGGGATGTCGGATCACATGACACCTCTACCCCAGTGCCAGAAACTGAGCTCACATGGATGCTGACGCGACCTGATGATGAAATCAGGATGATTTTATTCGGGTTGGGGTTATCCACCGCGGGTGGTCGCAATAAACGCCGGGATCGATTAAATCGTTACCACAAACGGGCTTTGGGGGTTCCAAACATACCTTGGGATCCAACCAAGGATGAAATATCGCGTGATGTAGACGCACGGGCGACAAATCTGACCGACGCAGAGATCCGTCGATACTTGCTTTCACAGCAAGTCAACCCATCGGGTACCAGTGAGGTAATCCAGGACCGTTTTCGACGATTGCTAAGGCGCGAGGACGGGGACTTTGACGCACCCTGGAACTTGTGGAAGGATGAGCTGATTCCAGTTGGCCCAGAGATGCCTGAGATTCCTGATGGCATGGGTGCATACGTCACAGGGGCGACGTTTGTCCAAGCGTTGCGTATGTTGGAGGAGAAGATGGAGCGTGGGCAACAGAGGTTATTCGAGAGGATCGAGAGACTGTCCGGAAATAATCCGATTCGCACATCTTCCCCACATGGTGGCCCCACTATACCTGCAACCCTTCCGGAAATCAGCGTAATTCCCACGGCTACGACTCGCGCAAGTTCTCGGCAAAACACAGGGCCTGGAGGTCCTTCTAATCCCCCACCGTCGCGTGTGCATTTCGAGACACCCGAAGACCCACGCAGAGGTCGTAATTCTGGCCAACATTATCAGAGTTCGTCTGGCGAGTCAGATTCAGACGATAGTTATACGTCATCGTCATCTGAGTATCACTCCCATCGGAGTTCGGGTAGTGAAAAACGTCACTCACCCCGTGTGTTTGCTCGAGATCATGGTGCCATCGCCAGGAACTGGAAATTATCGTTTTCTGGTGATGGTTCTATGACTAGCGATGAATTCCTGAGACGCCTGGTCGTATTAATGCGCAGCGCGGGAATTCGTCGAGCTGATCGCCTCGCCGTATTACCAGAGGTCTTCAAAGGCAAAGCTGAGGTCTGGTTCAGCGCAAATTGCCACCGATGGTCGAATTGGGAGTCATTCAGGTCGGAATTTCTGACGTGGTTCAAGAGTGGTGGTCGTCAACGCGAAATCAGGGCTGATATTCGCGCACGTAATCAGGGCCTGAAAGAAAGTGCTCGTGATTACTTGATATGTCTCCAGAATCTATATTCTCGCTTGAGACACCCACCATCAGAGCGAACGCAAGTCAGACGGGCAACAAAGGGGTTGTTACCCGCGTATTGGGATCACTGTCCACTCGGTGACTTCGATACTTATCATTCGTTGTTGATGAAAGCCACTCAGGTTGAAGAAAGATGGAAAGCCGCGCGCAATCATCGCCAACCACCGCCGAGGGAAGAAGCGAACATAAAGGAATGTTCGTATTCTGCCGGCATTCGACCTCCCAGGGATCACCGAGCCGTCATGCACGCGGTTGACACGGCTGTCGAACACTCTGACTCGACCAGTGGTTCTCAGTCAGGACAAGGGACGAAAAAGAAGCGAAAATCTCGTCGATCTCGTAAACAGAGGGCTGCTGAGCGTAACTTGGCACTTGTCACACCTGGTGGACCCGACCAGTCAGCAAAACAGGTTACTAAGGCACCTGTAAAGCCTGCCAATCAGCGTGGGAATCCACAGAACCCGCCAGCGAATCAGCAGCAGAACCTCAATGCACAGAATCGCGGTGCGATTCCCAGAAATCCACCAGTACAGCAGCAACAACCTCCGAGGGTGTCCAATCCACCTATGAATAACCCTCTGAGAGGTCAAGTGAATTCACAAGGTGGTAATCGATCGCCTCCTGGATTCAATCATAACAATAATTCGTCGTTTGTGCGTTATCCGGGTCAAATGGGGCAAAACAGGATCGGTCGACCAAGATTCTGTTATAACTGTGGCTCATTGGAACATTTGGGCTACTTTTGCCAAGAACCACGCCGGGACGTATGCATGAGATGCGGAAAAGTTGGAAAGACAGCTGTCACGTGTGTCTGTAACGTCGACAGTCGTCCCAATGCGTTCCAATTGCCAAAAAACGGCGAAGCAGCCCGCCAGTAGAGGGTGGCGGTGCTGGACGTTCATCAATCCCTCCAAAAACAGTCACCAGGGAGCAGGATTCGATGAGTTCACGTCGTATTGTTGTTCAGGCGGATATTCATGCTGTTTCTGATCCACCGTGCGAGGCCAAGTGTGAAGAAGATGCCACACTTGATGAATTAACCGCGGTAGAAGATCGAACAGCTGTCTCAGTGTCTCTTATAAATCAACCTGGTGATGAAAATGACGATTTTTGGCGGTTACGTCATGGTAAACCCCGACCTCAGGTTGTTATTCGCGCGGGTAATCGTAAAAGGATCGCGATAATCGATACTGGGGCCAAAACAACTGCTTTTGGAGACTTCGCGAGAGAATTAATGGCTGACGGTTTTCCATGCATGTTTGAAGCTCGACCGACGCGTTTTGGCATGGCAAACAGAACGACTGACGTGAGTGGAGGCGTGGTAAACGTGAAAATGACTCTCGATGGTGTTGAAGAGGTCATATTTCCAGTCCATTATATTCCTCGGTTAGGAAGTTTGAATTTAATCGGTACTAACTTCATGCAACATGTCAATATGGAGTTAGACCTGAGTAACCGATCTTGGCGTATACGCGGTGGTACCTGGCACGATTTGGCGTTCGAGCCTGATATTCATTCGAAACCAGAAGATGTGGCAGCTGTACATGAACTCACTGGAGATGAAACCAAACAGTTACGCGAGTTCTTGGACCATCAACGTAAACTAATGCCACCTGGTTTGGGATTGACCTCGTTGGTTGAGCATGAGATTAGGCTCAAAGACGAGCGACCGATTAAACAACGGGTGTATCGTCGATCACCAGTCGTTTTACAAGCTTTACACGAGGCACTCGACAAAATGCTCGAAGATGACATCGTCGAGCCTGCGCCAGCATCGGAATGGTCCAGTCAGCCTATCATGGTTAAGAAGCCTGATGGATCATATCGCATGTGCGTTGATTTCCGTGACGTGAATACTGTGACCGAAAAAGACACGTATCGACCGCCGGATATGATCGAGATTCTCGAGAAATGTCGTGATGCACATTATATTACGACCCTCGATATGAACTCAGCGTTTTGGCAGATTTTAATGAGTCCAAATAGTCGTAAATACACTGCTTTTTGGGTCCCCGGTCGCGGTCTTTTCCAATACAAACGTATGCCGATGGGACTATGTAACGCCCCGGCGAGTTTCCAGCGTAAGATGGACGGTGGCGTCCTTTTTTTTCTTATTCTTTTTTTTTTTTCGTGTTTTTTTTCTTTTTTCGTTTTTTTTTGCTATCTCTTTTTTTTTTTTTTTTTTTTCTTTCTAAACATAAAAATAAAAAAAAGCGTGTGATGGACAAAATAATTACACCTGATTTATCCCCGTTTGTGTTCGCGTACCTGGATGACATAATCATCGTGACCCCGACTTTCAGGAAACATCTGGAGATGTTAGAAGTCGTGTTGAGTCGGTTACGAGGCGCTGGGTTTACTTTGAACTTCGACAAAAGTAAATTTTGCCAGCAACAGGTACGATTTTTGGGCTTTTTACTGGATAAAGAAGGACTCAGGCCAGACCCTGAGAAAACTGGGCCGATATTGAATTACCCGCGGCCGAAAAACGTCAAACAGATACGTCGTTTCAATGGGATGATAAACTGGTATCATCGCCATTTGAAAAACGTCGCGTGCGTAGCTGGTCCATTGTATCGTTTGACGCGGAAAGATGTACCCTGGAGATGGACTGAGGCAGAAGAAGAGTCTTTTCAATCTCTTAAGAAAGCACTCGCGGAAGCTCCAGTTTTGTCGACACCTGACTACACGCTACCGTTTACGCTATACACGGATGCTAGTCAGTGTGGCCTCGGAGCAGTGTTAGTTCAACGTAACGGCGATCGTGAGTACTTGATTGCGTGTGCGAGTAAGGCACTGAACAGTGCTGAAGCAAATTACAGTACGACTGAAAAGGAATGTCTGGCGGTAGTTTGGGCCGTACGTAAATTCAGGCATTACCTCGAAGGTTTTAAATTCACAGTCGTGACTGATCATGCCAGCCTCCGGTGGCTCATGAACGCTCGGGATCCGACGGGAAAATTAGCCCGGTGGGCTATGGAGCTCTCCGAGTACGATATGAAGATCGAATATCGGAAAGGGGCGGAAAATGAGGCCCCGGATGCCCTCTCGCGAATCTACGAGGACCAGGAACCTGCCGAGAGTCATGTCAATGCCCTGGGTGAAGCTGGAAATGATGAATGGTACGAGGAAAAATGCCGTTTGTTGATATCTGATTCTGAGGCTTTACCTGACTACCATTACGAAAATGGTAGGTTATATCGACGCCGGCCCGACTCCATGAGACAAATCCTCGGCGAAGAGGATAACGACTGGAAGTTAGTCGTACCAGCTGACCAACGAGAGCGTTTACTCCAGGAAGTTCATGATCATCCACAATCTGGTCACCTGGGTGTCCAGAAGACATACGCCCGGGCGATAATGAGGTATTATTGGCCCGGCATGTTTCGAGATATACAGCGATATGTCAACAGTTGTGAACGATGTCTCGAGTCAAAGCCAATTCAGCGCAAACCAATTGGTTTTATGACCCCAAGGATACCCAGCGAGCCTTGGGAAGTCGTAGCGGCTGATACGATGTCGTTTACGCGTTCTCGTGCGGGCTATTCATATTTACTCGTGTTTGAAGACCTATACACGCGGTGGATCGAGTGCGTTCCAGTTCGAGCGGCAAACGGGAAAACTATTGCTAAAAGTTTTCGACAGTTCGTTATTAACCGTTGGGGCGTACCGCGCGTGTTCTGGACAGATAATGGCCGCGAATATTTGAATCGAGACGTTGTTGAGCTCATTCAAGAGTGTGGTATTCAGCATACTACCACACCACCGTATCATGCCCAAGCTAACCCGGTTGAAAGGGTCAACCGTAATTTAAAAACAATGATCATGAGTTACTTGGGTGATGATCATCGCGACTGGGATGTAAATATTCACGAATTCCAGTTCGCGTATAATACTGCGGTACATGAGTCACTCGGTGTGAGTCCCGCGTATTTGAACTTAGGCCGTGATCCATGTCCTATTCGCAACTGTCGAGTTGCAAACGACAATAATATTGCTGTCGAGGATAAGGTTGACCGCAGTGGTTGGATTCAACGCATGGATCGTATGGTAGAATTACGCGATATTGTCAATCAGCGTATTCGACGATCCTCCGAACGATACGCCGCTTATTATAATAACAAACGGCGTAGTATTTTGTTTGAAGTAGGTGATCAGGTATATAAACCTACTCACGTCTTATCGAAAAAGAGTGAGCAGGTCGTGGGTAAGCTAGCACCGCGCTATGCGGGCCCATTTGTCATCTCGAAGGTGGTCACTCCAGTTATCGTTGAAATGGAGACCCCCGAGGGCAAATATATTGGTCGTAGTCACGTTAAATGTCTAAAATTAGTTAAAAGAGCTGAAAATGTCCGCCAGAGGCAAGTTGACATAATCGCATGGCTGGATGCTCTATCTATCACTACTACTTGATCTACCTGTGCTTGTCTATGATCACTATCTCTATCTATCACGGCTAATTGACTACTATTCTTATCTATGCCTAACTATCACTACTCTACTGCTATCTACGACTACTACTGTCGCTCGATTATTCTGTACCGTAATTACCCCAGGGGAATTGACAATGATTTAAATAATTAAATAGGAATGGCTCTAAGCAAGGACCAGATGATGCGGTATATGGAGACGTATCACCAGCAACAAGGGATTGCCATGATACCCAGGGGATCAGCAACCTGGAAAGCGCACCTGAAACTATTGCTGCAGGTGAAAATCAGGGCATTCCAGCGGCAACCACCACGCCGAGCCAATGTACCACCCGGGTGTGCTAGATGTGGGCAGAATGGGCATCCCGCTCGGCTCTGCACCAATATGCCCAGGGAGGACAGGCCATTTTGTGAAGAATGCCTACAATTTTACACCGGTAGATGTAGGGGGCCTCACGGTAGACTGCACCTGGCGGTCCGCGGTCGCTGCATGGTCTGCGCGCGGGTGATGGAGGCATCGAGATGCCCTCATGGTCATGGGGATACCGGAGACCAGCTAAGCGAGTTACCCTGGCTGGGGTGGCTCACCGATGATGACCGTCTACGCCGAGTATACTCTCTGGAGCAGATGGGTCCGAGTAACCCTAAGGGAGCTAACCTGGAGGCAGCCTAAGGCCTTTAAGCAACACCTCACGATGTTACTTTATTTATTTATTTATATTTATATTTATTGATTTGTTCCACTTGTTGTAAGACGCCTGGTGCAGCAGTCACCTTCCAAAGAGTCTTTGTGCAGGAAATAAAGACGGCGCGACCCACTAATTACTGAGTGCTTTATTTGTAGCAAAGTTTGACCCTCTTACCCTTCCTTTCACCCATGGTCCGAGCAAGCTGGTAAGTGACAGGTTGGTCAGTTAATCGTTGAGTTTTTTTTTTTTTTGGTAAAAATTGTTTTATTTTTGATTTTGATTATTTTATTTTTATACCCGGTACAAAAGATCCAGAAATAAGTATTGGATTTAAGGTTTTCAGGTGATTGTGCCGGCGAAATGGAATGCAGAGTCTCGCCCGCATTTTTCGGGGCAAAACACGGCCTGGTGGGGGGGTGTCACGTAACGATTCAAATTATTTGACTTTATTTAGTTTTAAGTTAATTATTTTAATTACAAATTTGAATTTGAATCGTTGCGCGGGCATTCCGCCATTTCGCCGATGAGATGGCAGTCCGTACACGGTGCTCGCGCATGCGCGAAGGGTATGAGAGAGCACATGTGTGATTTAATTTATTTTTATGTTTATAATTTATGATTTAAGCACAAACGCGTGACTTTTGTTTGTTTTAATTATGTATGTATAATTTTGAGTTAATTGGGATGCATAATCCAGCATTATATTATGCCCCAAAAATTGACAACACATTACTTTATTTAAACTTGTCATCCAACTGATGACGTGAATGGATGTTTATTAGTTGCGTTACTATTATTTAATTTATTATCCGATGTGGAGGAGATGGAGTAATATTTCATATGTTTTATTGATTAACTATGTATCATTCAGTGGTCTGAGGATTTACGTTTATATTTTATATTTATTTAATTTAATTGAGGCCCAGGGCTGACAAATGTAATTATAATAAAAATTAAGGGGACACTAGTGTCATGTGTGCGACGACCAACAGGTGGAGGTTGAGACAATTAAATTAGAAAGATACGGACAAGCGTTGTGTACGGACGTGATTTTTTTTTGTTGTACTAAAATTTCTATTTTTTTGTTTAAAATAAGTAAAGTTCACTGGGTGAATTAAGTTGAATACTAAATATTATTATTTCATCATTATAATATTGATTATTATTTCTTTTGCTGATTATTGCTGATTTCGAGTAAGTACTTTGTATTTATTTCGCTGGATAATACACTATCACGTGCTAGCCTCCCCCGGTAGTTGTTGGTCGCCGCGGAGAAAATTGTTTATTTGTAGTTATTATTTATTTACTGGATGATACTTGATAGAATTATTATTAATTATCATTAAATATTATTTGATAGGTTATTGAAAATATTCGGCGGTTAAATATATATATATTAAAAAGCGTACGCAACGTCGTAAAACGTTGCCGGTATATATATATATATATATAGATATACATATTGGTGGTGTATATATCTATACGATACACACATTACTTATAAATTCCTCAGACACTGATGTCAGCACTCGGATGAAAAATTCCCGAGTTAACATACTTATTATTTTTCTATTTTATTTAGAATATTTGTATAAGATTATCAATTATTATTTACGTTTATTATTATTTGGCGTAATTGCATAGCATTGTATTATTTTATTTTGATTATCTGGTACCCCAGCGGTCAATAATATTATTGAATTTTTATTATAAATTATTTAAAAGAGAAAAATTTATTATTTTGAGTGTGAGTGAGGAAAAGTTCCGTGTCTTTCTCTCTCTCAAGCGTGTTGAGAGATAAAACAAAGTAAGATTATTAGTATCATTTTATTTATTTGTATGAAACAAATTTAAGTAAAATAATTGGTTTTTTTTCTATTGAATAATAAAATTAACAGTGTTAAGTAAATCATATTATAATTATTTTGGATTGAATTTATGTGATATTATTTGTTTTTTTTATAACCACCGAGTGTCTTTATTGTGGAAAATTTAACAAAATTATTTATTGTAAAGTAATATTAATCATATTGAGTATTGTTTCAATTAAAATACGGAAACCAACAGCTGTCGGGGAAAATTCAATATTTATTTTCCTGGATCTTTTCCCTATTACTTTATTTACTTTTTCTGATTTATTTATTATTTGTAATATAATTATTTACTATTTTTCTTTTTTTTCCCTTATTAATATTCATTTTATTTAATTCTCCTCAATTGTTTGTCCGCTTGTCGTGTGTCACTTGCTCGGATTTTCCCTCGCAGATTTTCCCCCTGAATTAAATTTTGTCCGTTTTGGGATAAACGGTCTGGCGCCTGCGTGCACTAACCCAGCCTGAGGAGCTGGTTCAGGCACTCCAAGAGTTCATTATTTATAATTTCATTATTGTTTATAACTTATTATTTATTTTAATTTGGAGGAAACATTTAAAATCATCTATTTATTATTATTTATTATTTTTATTTTCACACGTGGGTGACCGCATACGGTTTACCGGTTAATCTGCGTCTCCGTCGCGGAAATTAATTAAGGTTAACGTTATAGATGTGTTGGCATATCAGCGCCACGGATTGAGAATGCAATAATCATACAGAATTTTCTTGACGGTGTGGGCAATGGAAGGGTACGTGAGACAACTATCGCCAGACCATGCAACCTTCTTCGGGGAGATGATCCATCAACTGCAATCCAAATTCGACCCCGTAATCCAACAAGAGGGAGAAGGATCCATGGAACTCGTTCTAGCACTGCAGGGAATTCCCATCTACTTACCGTACCCACGCGCCGATACGGTGATTACAACGTACGCTGAGGCCAAACGGATCCACCGAAAAGGTCGGACACTTACAACCACGTCACATCCCTCTACAACCTTTGGAAGCTAAGGGGGGTGCAGCTACAGGAAATGATCAGAGACATCAAATTTGTATCCCTAGACACGGATGAGTATAACGCCCTTTGCTACACCACTCAAGAACTTATAATATCGCAGGGTGACAATACTAACGTCAAAAAATACATGACGAGTCGGATCATGTTAATCTGGTACTTCCACCAGATTACGGTGGTGCTATTTAACTACCGACAAACGCTACCTCACAGACACTTGAGCGAAAATCCGGTCCTTGCTATGCAATATCGTGAAACGCACGGGCAATGCTACCTGAGTGGGGCTACCAGTACCCGGTATGTGAAAAAGTATACCGAACTTTTCCTGCAAGAACGACAGACCGTCTATACGATGTTCTCGAACCAGAATCCCGATTCTCTGGTTTCACTTCTGCTCAATTACCTGGAGGACAGGCACCCCGCTAGTGATTTCAGAGCGGATATGAGGAAATATTTACTAAAGGCTACCCATTTCAAATATAATTACTTACTGGCGGAGTGCATCGATATGGTGGAATACAGTAGTGGCGAGGAAGACGAGGTCTTAATTTAATCACTAGAAAAAAAAAAACCCGAAAGTCCTTTTTTTTTTTTCTTTCCACCTTGTAAGTCACCTACGATAACCCTTCACAGTATTTCATTCCTTCCCTTCCCCCTTAGTTTGAATAACGATAACCCGCTCATTTTCCCTTATGATCTTATTCAATCAAAAGAAACGGGAGGTCCGTCCTTACTAAACTTCTTCCTTTGCTCTGCTGCCAGGATCCTACCATATTAACTTCGTGAGGTGTACAGAAGTTCTAATTATCCTGAGATTTAGCCCTTGATTGTTTCTGTTCCCTTGTATATACATATATATATATACATTATTTTTTTTTCCTTTCCTCTCCTTCCCTCTCCCTCCTTCACCCTTTACTCTCTCTCTCGGTTCCTATGTACAACTAACCCTAAGGTTGTCATCATCATGAGTGCCGCATATTAATCGTGCAAACTCCCTTGCTTGTCATCTAAGATCAGGTGCTCTGAGAAGAAGGTTAAGATAATAAATTCTTTTTATACCTATATAACTCATTAGATAATAAATTGTCTCATAGCAATACTTCCGTTACGCCCTAGGAATTATAAAATTTGCATTTCGGAAACTGCATGTAATTTTGGGCACACCTAATTATTTGCGAACTCATAGGCTAGACGTTTACATCTTTTCTTTGTGTGTCACTTCTTTTATAAAAAAAAAAAAAAGAGAAAAAAAAATCGAAAAGATAGTTACCATGTAGGCCAAATATTAACCAAATGGCAACGCTCATTATTATGCTACTACAATTTTTTTTTCTCTCTCTCTCTATAAAATGCTTTACTATTGCTAATCAATTGCTTATAACCTTAGATATTATGTAATAAGAAATTTATACTATGTTTTATCACTATGGACGACAATTTAGTCGTTAACCAGTTGCTTATAAATTTTAACTATTTGTGTAAAAAAAAAAGAGAGAAAAACAAAAAAAAGGTATTATATTATTATATATGTTTAATACGACTAATAATCAATTGCTTATAATCTTAGATACCAAGTATAAAAAAATTATACTATGTTTATTCGCATAGACGACGATTTAGTCACTAATTAGTCGCTTATAATTTTTAACTATTTGTGTAAAAAAAAAAAAAAGGGGGAGAGAAAAACAAAAAAAAGGGTATTATATTATTATATATGTTTAATACGACCAATAATCTATTGTTTATAATCTTAAATACCAAGTATGAAAAAAATTTTACTATGTTTTATCGCATAGACGACGATTTAGTCACTAATTAGTCGCTTATAATTTTTAACTATTTGTGCAAAAAAAAGAGAAAAAAACAAAAAAAAGGGTATTATATTATTATATATGTTTAATACGACCAATAATCAATTGTTTATAATCTTAGATACCAAGTATAAAAATTTTATACTATGTTCTATCGCATAGAGGACAATTTAGTCGCTAATTAGTCGTTTATAATTTTTTACAAATTGTGTCAAAAAAAAAGAAAAGAGAAAAACAAAAAAATTTATATTGTTATCTACGTCAAAATACGAGTGATAATCAATTGCTTGTAATCTTAGAGATAAGGTATAAAAATTTTTTTTTTTTATATACTATGACGACAAACCAGTCGCTAACCAGTTGCTTATAATTTTAACTATTATGGTTCAAAAAGGATTTTTTTTTCTCTCTTCAAAAAAAAAAAAAAAAAATATTATATTATTATATGTGTCAAAAAGGACCAATAATCAATTGTTTATAATCTTCGATATTGTGTGTCAAAATCTTATATTATACTGTACCAAACTAGGCGACCAATTAATCACTAATCAATTGCTTGTAATTTTAAGTATTATGTAAAAAAAAAAACAAAAGGAAAAAAAACTTGATGTTATAATAGAGCCACTCTAAAAGAAAATTTTTTTTATAATCTATCATTATATGCGTTAAATTTAACAACGAATCAGTTGTTGTAACCTGAAATATTGTGTGCCAATGGAAAGCTCCAATGTCGATACCATAATTGAACCACAAGTTAAAATAAACTTCTAATTATATTCTATTATTATATGCGTCGTTTAAAAAAAGGGGGAATCCCTAATATTTGTAACTTAGTTAGTTGCGCATAACACGTACAATTATATACATTTTTTTTTGTTTGAATGCGTCCTAATGAAATTAAAATCACATACAAACCATGAACTCTCTTACGGTCTCACCTTATTCCTTTTGTTTTTTTTTTTCTTTTTTCTCTTCTCTCTCGACATTATTTCCCTTGGATAAGACGGTGACCGCGGGAGTGTCTTAATCCAGGTACTATCGTAAGCCCTTTGGTAAACATAAGAGATTCTTACCTGCTTATAATACTTACTAAAAATAAAAGGCTATTTAACCTTCCTGGTTAATATTATCCACACAACTTACAAAAGAGTTTTGTTTTTATTTTGTGTATGAATAATTAACTAATAAATACAAGAAATCATACCAGGTAAGAGGAAGGACAGGAATCAGGTACTAAACGTTTAACTCTCTCTCCCTTTAGTGTCAGGGGTATTAAACTTATGTCATAATCTAAGAACGGTCCCGCATAAAAAAAAATGTATATTTTTATTTTATATATGAAAATATATAATTATATAAAACGGCAAAAATTTATGTATGTTAAATATATTGTTCATATAATTTGAAAGTATATTCTTTCTTATGACATCAACTATAAAAGAAAATATATATTTTATTATAGAGCATTGTATATTTTAAAAGTATAATTTCCCGGTTATAAATTCCTATATAATGAAATATAATCGAGACATATATTTTGAGGTATAGTAACGGCTATATAAAAAAAAAAAAAAATTTCTTTTTTTTTCATTATATTTTTCCTTATTATATATTGGATAATATACTTAAAAATATATAATATACATATTTTTTTTTTATCGGAAAAATGAACATTCTATTTATCAGCTTAACTCAGGAAAGAAAATAAAGATACAGATTAATAAAGAAAGAACGGATATCTCAGTACATATTAAGTAGAACTGACCATATAAATGGTTGCATGTAAGTGTGCGTTTCAATCAGGGGATGTCAATTTACAACTCTGACAAAAAAAAACTGAATTAAGCTTTTCTTAGGTTTACAACTTGATATAGGCTTGGAATAAACCTTTCGGACTTGAAATTTTATGTCGATAATATATATTAGCTTATATATTAATAAATGACTTATGTGGTTATAATATAATTTTCAATATATGGAGTTCATATAGCTTGAATATATGCCAACATATAATATTATATATCAGGTTGTATACCTTGAAAATATATAATTATATAATTAAAGCAAAAAAAAAAAATTTTTTAAAATTAAAATATAATTAAAGAGAAAAAAAATAGTTATGTTAATATATATGACTCCTTACATAAATAATTATGTTGTAATATAAAATGTGTTATATTATTCAGTAGAATTTTAGGATATAAGATTTTTTTTTTTTTCATGCGGGGTAGTTTATTTAATAATAGATGTATTTAAGGTAATTACAATTTAAGGATAGGAGAATCCCCTGGTCACCCCCACCGCTGAACTTACATCCCAATCCTACGATGACAAGAGAAAAAAACACAAGAAGGAAAAGGGGGACATCGGGTCACCTAACAAAAGGAACATACTCACAACTCCAAATTAAGGATATTTATTTAATAATTTCTTACGACTAAATACATAAGAGATACAAAAATACAGGCATAATATTATTCAAATGTGCCTTTTGGCCCGGGAGATCATTTTCTTCGGCTAAGGCCCAACAGTTGATACTCCTTACGCAGCTCCTCCAATCGGAAGGAAATCACAGCAGGAGCCTTGTTGAGGTCCAGCCACTCCAGGAAGTCAAAGTGCTGGAGCTCCATCAGATACTGAAACCAAGAAAAGGGAGAATGAATATAGGCGGTAATACCTTTTTGGTAATGTCAAGAAAGGACGTGAAACTCGGTGATTTCAAAAAAGGGGGTATAATAATTACAATAAATCCTTACCCGAAGAAGAGAGTCCCCTGGGGGAACTTTAGCCAATTCCCGCGTAGGGATGTTGTCCAGCCATCGGGTGACTACCTCGGTGTCCAATTTAACCGCGTGTACCAGGGGATCCAGGAGAAGGATTCGCTCCTTCTTGGCACTGCTACTCGCTTGGACGAAGACCAATGGTAGCCGTAGAAGTTCTACGAAGTCATATGCCTGGGCATCGCAGAACAGGGCATGCACCTCTTCCAAGGTCAATCCTAGACCGTACCCCCTGGTGTCCGACTCCACCCGCTGCGCCATCCGTGCCACCAGATTCGCCTCACACTCACCCACGTTATAATGGATGTCGTCCGTCTGGCAACGAGGATAAATGGGACGTCCACGGGGTCCTCTTGGTCGCCTGTCCACGCTGCGGCGGGGCGAACTATCTCGCCCGGATGACCTCTCACGATGCGATCCCTGGGATGGTTGGGATCGCCGGGGTGACCTGGGTCTAGCAGAACTACATCGTAGCGGACGAAAGCGATCCATTGACGGTGACGGTGATCTCCAACTGCTCTTGAGTTGGCTGAACCGGCTCGGGGACCTCGACCGACGTACTTCACCATTCCTTGACGACGACATGGGAAAACTTAGCGAAGCAATAGTACTCACAATAAAAGTTGTAATTGCACTAACCACAGTCGAGAAAATGCGCCGCTTTATAAGAGCACCCGGCCCTTACAAACTACCGAGGAAATCCCCACCCCCTGGACATCGCTAAGACAAAATCAGAAATCACGAAGGAAATTTTCCAACACCTGTTTCCCACCTGCAGCGATATCATCAACGGTGTGGGTAGCCAGGTAATGATTCTCCACAATAATATCATAGACATACGCTAGATCAACTGTGCAAATAGACATGCATGGTTTTCGTCGGTACCGGTGTGTCAATAACTCTCTCACCCTGACGGTCGAGGAGTTAAGCGGAAGGAAATTATAATTCACCTGTTTAATAATCACTAGCCGTCATTTTCCGATTAATAATGTTTTGTTTTATTTGTGTTTGTTATTCTGGCTCTCTTAGCCTTTAATTCATGCAAGGGCTAGGAAACCGATACCTGACCCTCATTATCTCTCAACCCTACTGACTTCATGTACCTGTAATGACTTTTAGCATTATCAGCTCTCTGCCATTGTTGATATTCCGTGCATAATCTAACTACCAAAAAAAAAAAGAAAAAAAAAATTTTTTTTTTTTTGCCATAGTTATTAAGAGACGAGAGATAAAATATTTGCGAATTTAGAAAAAAATCTAAGAACGAAAAAATACCCAGGGAGAGAGAAGGCAAAAAAAAAAGGGGGGAGAAAAAAATATGTATATATAAGTTCGGACAACTGCTGTCCACTAAAATAATAATCTCCAAGGTTAACCCCATCTGTTGAGCACATAATGAATTTACCTTATCTAATTACAGATAAGATTGTTATGATTAAAAGATCAATAGACTTAAGAAACAACTATGTGATGCTGGCTGGACACTACACGAGGACATTCACGTCGCGGTCATCGGACCCCAACGTTCATTCATTAGTGCGGGGGTGTGTTACGTTCTGAGGTAATTAAGTAAATTTTAATAAGGTTTTATTATAAAAGACAAAACCTATGAGCAGCCGTTTCGGTAATCTCGTTCTTGGCTTCCTTATCTCGCGAGCTCTCATAATGAAGGATTGTTTAATTCAGCCACCTGGCCATGGTCGGTTATTCTCAGAATCGGAATATTATAACAACCGCATTCTTCAGTTGCGTTCTTTTACCCGCAGTGAGTCATCATCAGCCACCCTATGTTTACCGAGATTTACCAGTACTCGTCCTTTTATTTTTTTTATTATTAAAATTCAACTCGGTATAGTCTTTTTCCTTACTCTATGACTCTTTGTTCTGGTTATAGATAACAACTACTCCGTGTTTTAACGTTGATGCGTATGAATTATAATATTACCACTGTATCTATTCTCTAAAAATTTTAACAAGAGGCAGCTGTGTAAACTTAAACACAAAGCCGAGATTACAATAAAATTTCTTATAAATCACGATGTCCAAGGTGGCCATTGTTACCAGCTCCCGCAGCCGCGAGTCATGCCTTATCGATAACTCCTTATCCCCCTGGCCGAGTTACACATCTTATTCTACATCCACTTCCCCTACCCTGCTTGGAACAAAGGAAATCTCACCTATTATTTCTCCACCTTCTCGTTGCCCCATCTTGTGATATCTCATCCCACCTCCTCCAAATTTCTATCAAGTACAATTTCGGGGCCCACCTACTTCTCTCCTCCTTGTAAATTGTATCTCTCTTTAGTCTAAATGAATTATGTATCTATCTCCCTTATCAAGGGGCCAGGTTTTCCACCCACTCACAACCAAGTTGAGATATATTGGTTCCCTTCAAAAATGGGACCACCCATGCCCCTGTTTCTGACTCAAAAAAAAGAACTTAATGCCCCCAGTTGATCGAAATATTCTCCCAGTAATTACTCAGTTCGAGGGTATATAAAGACCCATCGGTTACCACGCGAGTAGTCGCCGTATTCCATATTTTATTTTTTTCTTCTCAGAGTAATCTGCAACTTAGAAATTCTGAACAACGCTCCAGAAGTATAACTCGTTCGTCTACATAAATCAGTTAAACCAATTTTCAACCCATTAACCCGTCATTGGAGCCAATGTTTGTTCGATTTTCGTGAACTTTCTCGATCGATTCGGGAGTCATTAAATTACTAGGCAATTTCTTGAACATTTTCATTTTTTCTTATTTAATTTTTTTATTATCTTGAACCTCGGTTGTGCGGGACATCTAAGTCAGATTCGGTGACTCATACTAAATTCTAACCTCGTTATTTCGGCCTGGTTACCATCCGAAGGTTCGACTATCGACAATCTTTCATTCGAGAGTAGTTCTAAAATTAAATAAGGGTAAGGTGATTAGTGAACTTGCAAAAGAAGCAACCACACCGGCAGAACGTAGAACGCCTACAATCTACTCGCCGCCACGCCGCAGCAGCGAAAACCGGGAGCATCCGAGTGTATTGTCCAGCCACCACTGATCATTGTGATCGTCATCAAATTGTACATCTTCAACCTAATTATCAATAAACCAGCAAAGTAGTAAGTCCTGACATTTTTATTACTAATCTTAAGAACATACACTCTCCTCCTATCCATATCCATGCTCGGCACCAAATAACGTGGTCCCCGTTACCCGAGTAAAGGACTTCGGTGTCTTGACTCAAAATAAGGGACTGAATTCTATGTTGTGTCATTTCGGACGTAACAGCCAAAGTTTTATATAAAAAAAAAAATCAAAAATTAAAAATGGTAAGTCGAAAAATTTTTGATTTTTTCCACAAATCTATAAAAGAAAAAAAAGAAGATAGGTCGCAATAATTTTTTTGTATGTTTTTTCGAAAAGTACATTCAACAACAAAAATTTTTAATCAAAAGATACCATGAGTCAAATTTTGAAAAAGTTATAGCTATTTAAAATACAAAAAACAATTTTTATTGAAAATTTTTTGTTTTTTTATTGATTCAGTAAAAAAATTTCAAAAAATTATGAGAAACGTTTTTGATGAGGTAGAAAAAGAGTAAAAATGTTGAGCCAAATCTAAAGTGGCCGGGTTCAAAAGTGATTGATTTGACGTGGAGTGCTCCATATGTTAAACATACACAAAAAAAGTTATATTGATAAATACATAATTAATATATTGCAGCAATATATATTTTTTTTCTATATATTATCATATATTAATGCGACAAAACTATAAATACTATTTTATATATTATTCAACATATCACATTATAACATCCATATATTTTTAATTATATTTTTTTGCATAAAGTTTTTTGATGCGGGCCTACTGTTCCGTCGCGAGAGTAGATTTTAATTACAAAATTTATTTTGCATAATTATTTTATTTAACTATTTTATCATTTTTTAAATATTTTTTCTTCAAGTTATTTTTAAAGACGGAATATTATATTTTTAAACTTTCCTTTTTTTTTTTTAATATATATTGTACTAAAAGACATTTGTTCAAGCTTAAGTTATAAATTTTATTTTTATTTTGTTTGTCCTAATATTTACTGTTTAAATGTAGTACTCGGAGTAGCTTCATTGTTTAGGGATTAAGTTAAAATTTTTAAATTTGTAAAATTTCCCAATCTCCTTCTTTACAACCACTCTATTTCATATTTTGAACATTTTTTTTTTAATCCCTGCAATAAAATCAGTCCAGACACATGGTCCCACGTCCTTCTTGACCAGTCTCATCGTGCCCCTTCCTCTTACCACGTTCCCACGCTGGGTCAGCCCTTTTTCCACTTTTCCAGCTACACCCTACGTCCGTAGCCTCCAATCACAACTCCCGCTTTCCCGCTTTCTCATTTTTCTTACTCCCACTCACTTGGGCCTTAAGCATTTTGTAAATTTTTAACTCTAAGCAATTTTTGTAAGTTTTAAAATTATCAGTTTGTAACTAGAATCTTCACCGAGCAGCAGCTTGGCTCTCGGACAAAATAAATCAGTTTGCAACCAGCAAATTTTTATACTTAGAAATTTTTGTTCATTTTTATTTTTAATTCAGTTACAACTCATTTCCGGCAAACTAGTCGCGGAATCATCCATGGTCCTTCGAGCCGGATTAATTGAAAAGTCGTTCAGTTATTTTCGGAATCATAATTTATTTTGATTGTAATTGCACAGCCATTATTTTCAACCTTTTATAAAATAGTATCAAGTTATTTTGGGACTCATTCTTGGTTGTTCTGCTTCGCAATAAATTAAATAATTTTCTTCGCGAGCGATGGGAGGAATGTAGTAGTAGCACTCGTAAGCCTACTACTGAGCAATTGTTAACATTTTTGGTGAAACGGGCCCAATTCGAGAGCAAGCGTTCTCAATTGCAGAGTTCGAAACCTGAAAATGACAAGCAAAAATATAATACTCGGTCAAATTCACAATCCAAACAATCCTTTTCAGCAGCGGTATTTCAACGCCGTTGTCTTCACTGCTCTAGTAATGACCATTACGTTGGCTCTTGCAATAAATTCAAGGAGCTAAGCCCATTTGCCCGTTACGATACGGCAAAAAAGAATCGATGGTGCATAAATTGCCTGCGCAATAACCATCACGTGACTCAATGCACATTTAATAAATGTCAAAAGTGTAGTCAAAAGCATCATACATTGCTGCACTTTGACAAGTCCAACGGTTCCTCAACAGAAGGGAAGGCAACTGAGACCCCTTCTTCAGCATCTAGCGCTCAAGTTAGCTTGCATGCTGCTGTTTTTTCCGAAGCATTATTGGCAACCGCCATTGTCGATATCGAAAACCCGCAGGGTAAGGTAAAATCCTGCCGTGTCTTTTTGGATGCTGGTTCTCAAGCTAATTTCATCACTGAGTCCACAGCTAAATTCTCGAAGTTGGACCGAATAACCGTCAACGTGGCGATCAGCGGAATTGACGATTTAAGTACAAATGTAAAGTATGCAGCTAGAGCCACACTCAAGTCTCGGGTAAATAAATTTCAACAAAATATTGAGTTTCTCATAATACCTCAAATCAGTAAATTAATGCTTTCTGCTCCTATTGATCCAACCAATCTTGAAATTCCCAAAAATCTGGTACTAGCTGATCCAGAATTTTACAAACCATCTGAGGTCGATGCACTCATAGGCGTCAATCTCTTTTATAAGCTTCTCAGCGTTGGGCAAATTAAACTCCAAAGTCATCCTGACGCTATTCTTCAAAAAACCCAACTAGGTTGGGTAGTTGCTGGAAAATTATCTCAGTCATTTAAAAAACCTCATCTATCTTGCCACCTTGCTCTGAATAATCAGGCTTCAGAGTTCAATCTCACTAGATTCTGGCAAATGGAAGAGCTTCCAGCGACGAAACACTTATCACAAGAAGAAATGCTGTGTGAGGAGCATTACCAACGTCATACTAAACGGGACTCGACAGGGCGATATATCGTTCGCTTACCGTTTAATAATAATAAAGATCGGCTCGGTGACTCATATTCCACAGCGTTGAGGCGCTTTCAATCGCTGGAAAAACGTCTGATCAAAGACAGCTCGATTTGCAATGATTACGTCGCTTTTCTCCGGGAGTACTTGGATTTGAAACACATGTCTCTTGTAGATAACTCAAACGAGAACTCCATCGGGTTCTATCTTCCTCACCATGCTGTTATAAAACAAGACAGCGTTACGACTAAAACTCGTGTCGTGTTCGACGGTTCTTCTAAAACGTCCACTGGAATCTCACTTAATGAGACTTTGATGGTCGGTGCTAAACTGCAAGAGGATCTCTTTACTATCCTCGTTCGCCATCGGTCTCATTTATTTGTGCTCACTGCCGATATTGAGAAAATGTATCGGCAAGTTTTGGTGCATCCGGAAGATGCGCAATTTCAAAAGATATTGTTTCGTGATAGCCCCGCAGGGCCCATATTAACATATACATTGAACACTGTTACATATGGCACTGCCTCTGCTTCTTATCTGGCCATTCGAACGCTACAGCAACTCGCTGATGACGAAGGTCAGTCCTACCCTCTTGCGGCTATAGCCTTAAAACGTGATTTCTACGTTGATGATGTCCTCACCGGCGCAGACACGCATGATAAAGCCCTGGCTATACGAGATGAGCTTGACAAATTGACTCGTAAAGGCGGCTTCTATCTGAGAAAATGGGCATCAAATGATCCCACTCTCATCAATAATTGCGACCAGCATCCAAATGTCACCAATATGTCGTTAGATCCAGATGCTGGCATTAAAACTCTAGGTATACATTGGAATGCTAGGGAAGATAGCATATTTTACAGTGTAAATACAACCAAAACCAAAGCAATTACTAAGCGATCTATTTTATCTAAAATAGCTCAATTATTCGATCCTCTTGGATTACTTGGACCTGTAATTTTATATTCTAAACTTATCATACAATTGCTATGGAAGGCTGGTATTGATTGGGACGAATCCGTTCCTCTTGATGTGCACACCTTATGGGTCACTTATATAGAGCAACTTCTATTAATTGAATCGGTGCGATTCAACAGATGTATTACCATAGCTGGCGCTAATAATATTCAGCTACATGGTTACTGCGATGCCAGCGAAAAGGCCTACGGGGCTTGCTTGTATCTTCGTTCAATTTCTTCAGATAGGAATGTGTACACGCAACTAATCTGCTCTAAGTCTCGTGTAGCACCAGTCAGCTCTATCTGGTTGCCACGTTTGGAGCTTTGCGGAGCTCTTCTGCTTGCCAGGCTTTACCAAACAGTCCGGCAAGCTCTTGATGATAAACATCAACGATTGTTTTCTTTGGTCTGACTCTACTATTGCGCTTCACTGGATAAATACCAGTCCACACCTTTTAAAAACTTTTGTTTCAAATCGAGTCGCAGAAATTCAGCGACTGACTGAATCATGTCATTGGCGGCATGTGGTGTCGCAGGACAATCCTGCGGATCTTGTATCTCGTGGTCAACTTCCTGCTGACTTCATACAAGGTCACTTGTGGCAACAGGGTCCATCTTGGTTAAGGCGTAATCAAGTGGAATGGCCCCAGACGATATTATCAGCCACGAACTTGCCAGACCTCAAACCGTCCCCACCATTATCGTCTGCATGCTTCAAATTGGAAGTTCGGGGTCACGATCTGACCGAGAAATATAGTTCTCTCCGTAAGATCACACGTTTGTTTGCATATTTGCTACGCTTCATAAATAATTTGAAGAGTAGAGAGCCTCAAAGAGCACTAAATCAGTTACAGCAGTCCGAGTTGGATTCTGCTTTAATTATAATTCTCAAAATCGTACAAAGATCTGCTCTCGCTGCAGACATTGATCATCTAAAGACTCATCATATGGTCCGGGAGAACAGCCGATTAATACCATTGAGTCCGTTCCTTGATGAAAGGGGTCTCCTTCGTGTAGGAGGTAGACTATCTCATGCTGAACTACCTCCAAGTCAGCGCCACCCTATTTTACTACCTGCACATCATATTACTCGTTTAATCATCCGGGACGAGCATGAACGACTACATCATGCTGGTGCTCAAACGACCTTATACTCCGTACGCCAAAAATACTGGCCCTTAGACAGCCGCAACACCACGCGGAAGATTATACACCAATGCGCCACCTGCTTTCGAGTCAAACCGCGACCTGCCAGTCATATCATGGGTGATCTTCCGTCTTATCGTGTCGAGCAAGCTCGACCTTTTCATCGCGTGGGAGTCGATTATTGTGGTCCACTATTTATTAAAGAACGGCGATTTCGCAATCGCCAAAAATTAAAGGTTTATGTAGCCGTTTACGTCTGTATGTCCACGAAGGCTGTACACCTTGAATTAGTCTCTGATCTTACTACTGAAGCCTTTCTAGCCAGCCTGAAACGCTTTTTTTCAAGACGCGGATTGTCTTCCGATATTTATTCTGACAACGGCAGCAACTTCGTGGGTGCTAGTCGCGAGCTTCAAGAGCTATACACTTTAATTAATTCCCCAGCTCATAAGAAGTCGATTCAGCAATATGCTGCTGAACAAAACATAAATTGGCACTTTATCCCTCCCAGGGCACCTCACTTTGGAGGGCTCTGGGAGGCTGCAGTAAAATCATTTAAGAATCATTTGATACGCACAGTCGGTGATACATTATTAACTTTTGAACAGTTAGAAACTTATATAACAGAAATAGAGGCAATATTAAATTCTCGTCCAATTTCAACTTTATCCTCTGATCCCAATGACCTTCTACCCTTGACTCCTGGCCACTTCCTCATTGGTGGACCACTGACCAGTTTCCCACAGGTAGATTTCACGGATACCAACTCCAATCGTCTATCAGCTTGGCAACACGCTCAGCAATTAAAGCAGCACTTTTGGAAGCGATGGTATAAGGAGTACCTTCATCAATTGATCACCAGAGTTTCTGACAGCAAGAATCCTGACAATATTCAAGTTGGTTCACTGGTTCTCATCTCTGAGGACAATCTTCCACCTCTAAAGTGGGCACTAGGCCGTGTCATATCGGTTCATCCAGGAGCAGATGGAGTGGTGCGTGTAGCCACTCTAAAGACGGCTTCCGGAGAGTATAAACGCTGCGTGAAGAGATTATGTCCATTACCCGTCAACTAGCTGCGACTTCACTTACATTTCTTTGAACCTAGATGGGTTCAAGGCGGCCTACTGTTCCGTCGCGAAAGTAGATTTTAATTATAAAATTTATTTTGCATAATTATTTTATTTAACTATTTTATCATTTTTTAAATATATTTTCTTCAAGTTATTTTTAAAGACGGAATATTATATTTTTAAACTTTCCTTTTTTTTTTTTATATTGTACTAAAAGACATCTGTTCAAGCTTAAGTTATAAATTTTATTTTTATTTTGTTTGTCCTAATATTTACTGTTTAAATGTAGTACTCGGAGTAGCTTCATTGTTTAGGGATTAAGTTAAAATTTTTAAATTTGTAAAATTTTCCAATCTCCTTCTTTACAACCACTCTATTTTATATTTTGAACATTATTTTTTTTTATCCCTGCAATAAAATCATTCCAGACACATGGTCCCACGTCCTTCTTGACCAGTCTCATCGTGCCCCTTCCTCTTACCACGTTCCCACGCTGGGTCAGCCCTTTTTCCACTTTTCCAGCTACACCCTACGTCCGTAGCCTCTAATCACAACTCCCGCTTTCCCGCTTTCTCATTTTTCTTACTCCCACTCACTTGGGCCTTAAGCATTTTGTAAATTTTTAACTCTAAGCAATTTTTGTAAGTTTTAAAATTATCAGTTTGTAACTCGAATCTTCACCGAGCAGCAGCTTGGCTCTCGGACAAAATAAATCAGTTTGCAACCAGCAAATTTTTATACTTAGAAATTTTTGTTCATTTTTATTTTTAATTCAGTTACAACTCATTTCCGGCAAACTAGTCGCGGAATCATTCACCTACATATGTGTACGCATAGAAATAAATAGTAGGGAAGACCGGTGCAAGATGGCTCATTCACGGCACGAGAGACCACTTTCAAAATTTAACAGAAAAAAATTTTTTTTTTATGGTTAAGTCTAAGATAAAGTCTCGATTTATAGATTTGATGTAATTCACAAATTCCCTCTGTATTAAAAAACATAAATATATTCAAAATATATCTTGGGATACATAAAAAAAAATATTCCTGATTAAAAAAAAAAAATGATATGAAATGATTCGACACAATTCGAAATAATTTAAAATAAGTTGAATGCGGACTTAAATATAAATATACACCTAGCTTGAATAAAGTCATTTTTTTCAATCAGGAGAATAAAAATGTAAAAATATATATATTACATTTTTTTTTCTTTTCATCATATACTGATATCTTTGTTATAATTTTTAACATACATTATTAAATATATTTTTTTTATATTTTCATACATATAAGTTGAATATATTCTAAGATAGATTGTGAATATATTTAAAACATATAAGTACAAAAATCGGCCAAAAGTTCGCTATTAGAAACATATTTTTTTTTCATACTTAAAATATAGACTTTTTATATTTTGACATATTTTTTTTGAACTTTTTCAATAGGGGTGACTTCACGTGACGTGAGTGGTCAGCGCAGTGAGTAGCAACATTTAGATGAAGCATTAAATGCATCATTCCTTATAACACATACGATAAGTACTCAGAATATTCGATCGACTTTTTTTTTCAATCTAACAAATTTTTTCAACAATAAATACCGTCTCTAAAATTTTTTGAAATTCAACAAATACTTATGGAATTTTATCAGCTTATTCGTTTGTACAAAGTATTGTGAAATCATTCTTTCACGGAGTGGATTATCATAAACGTTTTAATCCTAACTTAGTTACCAATTGTTCACTATAGACGCCAGACAGATATAGTACTTAAGTTATTTATTAGGGTGCTTTGTTAAAGTATACATATATTTTCGTCAATAGATAATATCATATAAACAACGTATCCAATATTTAATGGTTTCAATATTCAATACAATGTACTTTTTCCTCGAGTAAGCAGCAGACATACGGGTATACCCGGGTCGAAAAATTTGATCTGTTTTTAATCAACTAAAAATTCTAAGTTATTATTATTAAATTTTATTTCAGGTCTATGCCTTTGGCTTGACCTTTCGGAGATTACCTTCCGTAACTTTTGCATATACTTGTCCGAATTATACTTAAATTTTGCCACTAGAGGGGCTTCCAGAGGGCTCTGACCCCCTCCTGTGCCCCCTTTTAGAGGTTGTGACGGCTGGTCGGATCAGCCTGCAGATCCGCTCCTCAGTACGCTTTCGTTTACCGAGTAGTGTATATGAGTCCGTTAACGTTGTGTAACGTTCGTAATTTAATGTGATTTGTGGAAATATACATAAGGAAAAGGTAAGGAAATCTTCGACACTAATATTTTGTGTTTCAGAAAACGCTAGAAAGACTTTTTCATCGAGCAGTATTTGTTTCGGCTCATCAGCCGCAGCAGCAGCCGTAAAGGCTCTTGAGGCGCAGCCGTAAAGTCTCATGAGGCGCAGCCGTGAAGGCTCGCTGAGTTCGCAGCCGAAGGAAGGCAGCCTGCCGGGCTCCTTCCTTAGCCGAGAGGCAGCCGGAACCGCAGCCGTAGCTGCAGCCGAGGCTCAGCTGAGACGAGACTCTAGCTGCGGGTCACAACGGCTCGAGGCAACTTTATGCACAGCATAAACGTTTTGGCAGGCTAGCTGGCTATCTTCGCCCTCACAGGCGCGAGTATAAATACAACAAAATAATGGATGAAATAAGCTCGCAGACAGACTATCTCGAGCGTAATATCCATATCTGGATCAAGAGTATCTTCTAATGATACTCTTATATTTTTCAGATGACTGGAGAACCGCAATGGACAACGATGGAAGAGTTGCTGGAAATAGCAGCGGAAACAGTTGAGGGAGACAGAGTCCTGGATAGGATAAAGTTGCTGGCCCAGGAATCCTTGCCAGTAGGTTGGCAAAATTGGAAAACCCTGGATTTGTCCAAGGAAAGTCTGTTCGGCAACGAACAAGAGGTCGATCCCCAAATTTTAAATAAGTTGCGGTTTGCCTTGCCAACGGTTGGGCTAGCGCGAGCTTTCAATCCGGGGGCAGTAAACTTACCAGAAAAACAATATAGAGATCTCAAGGTCTCTATGTTGAATTGGTCGTTTTGTAGAGCTCTGATCATGAGCCCCCCGGCCCTGGTAAACAAGCTAAAAGGCTCGTTAGGACAAGCAGAGATCTTCTTGCACGCAATTGAGCCAGTAAAACCTTTCTGCATTTCGCGCATGCAGGCCGCAGGAAAATTGAGACAACAAGCAGAAGACTAACAATTAGAAAATCGTCAGGGCCAAAAAAGGTCAAATGAGAATACCGACGACCATTCGGCGGTAAAGAGATCGAAGTTGGCAGCACTACAGGATCAGATGAACCATATGTTCGAGATCGTATTAGAAAAGATCCAGAAGATTGAGCAGAGGGGAAAAGAAAAGGGGGAGGAAGAATCAAGTGAAGAGGGGGAAGAGCTTGAAAGCAGCTCAGAGCCAGCTAGTGAAGACGATTCTCTCTCGATTGCTTCATCGGCTTGGACCCCTCCGGCGATAGAAGATCCTTCTACAAACTGGCCGACAAGTCAGCCAAATAACTCGTCAGTACAGCCGATGAACGATCTCGAGGCCTTGTCGTTTGATCCGCAGGTTAAGGAAAAGGAACCATTGATTCCTCCACCAACACCTGAAATTAAAGCTCAGGGAATTGCCTGCCAAAAGCTTGGGTCGGCAAGCTGGAATCGGATCAGGTACAAGGTAGTTCAAAAGAAGCTGCAAGCATCTCCGGTATTCGGTGCGCTGAAGATCAACACCCAGCTGGATGGTCTCGTTTCTCAGTCCTACTATCACACGCTTTTGGAGCGTATGGATGAACTGACGGGAACCCTAACTCACGGTTTGCTAAAACAGCGACAATTTTTAATGGAAGGAATGAAATCCATAGCAGCTAAACACCCAGAAGCTTACAATGACATAAGAGGGGCATTCTTAGGAGATTCTCGGTTAAAGGAAACTTCAGATGACCTGCTTCAGTTTACGTGCGCGAGAAGAGCAGAAGTAATCGAGATGCGCCGAAAAGTCTTTAAACCCAGTGAGCACTATCACGCGGTGAAGTTGGCGGGTATTCCACCATCAGAAACCCACTTATTCGACGAGGAACAGCTTTCAAAATTTTTAGACCAGCGAGGTGGATTGAGCAAGGTTTTCTCTCAAAGTAGAAAGCCACTTACAGAGAAACCTTCTTTCTATGGTTCGAAAAATAGATCCTTTCGAAAATCGGTTGGATCTGGGAGTTCAGCCTTCAAGAAGCCCAAACCACAGCCAGGGGCTAGTGTTTCCTCTCGTAAACAGGGCCCGAAAGAATCAAGAAGAGAGCATAAGAAACGTGACTACGGTAAAAGAGATCGTAAGTCACCCCGGGCATGACTGCAGGTTTCAGGCGGGCCAACTTCGATTCTTTACCCCCCAATGGCAAGAACTAGATGCTCCAAACCATGTCATGAAGATTATTCAAGGTTATGCCATCCCGTTTACCCAAAAACCAATGTCAGTCCCTTTCTCAACGCAAAATATCAGGCGATTCGGTACAAAAATATCTCGCCAGATGTCAGGGGAAATAAAGGAATTATTGGAAATGGGAATCCTGGAAGTGTCTACACATTCGACAGGTTTTCTCTCTCCGATGTTTTTGATCCAAAAACCAGATGGAAACTATCGACAAATTTTCAACCTGCAAAGGTTAAACAAATTTCTACATCCAAAGAAATTTCGCTTAGCAAATCAGTCCAAGGTTCCGAAATTCCTTCAGAAAGGCGATTTTTTGGTCAAGGTGGATGTTTCTCGGGCATACTTTCACATCCCAGTAAAAAAGAGCCACCGGAGATATTTGAGCCTGTCGTACAAAGGCATAATTTACAGCTTCAGCTGCCTGCCTTTCGGATTGGCGAGTGCACCAAGGGATTTTGCACGAGTAAGCAACTGGTTGGCAAGCCTCTTTCGCCAAATGGGGATGAGAGTCCTGGTATACTTAGACGATTTTCTGTTCGCCCATCAATGCAAAGACATCCTGAGAGAACAGATCAAAACAGCAATTCAATACCTTCAAAGTCTGGGTTTGATGTTGAACTTGGAAAAGTCGGTAACAGAACCAACGAGAGAGTTGGAGTTCTTGGGAATAAAGTGGAACACGAGCTTGAATACTATGGAATTGCCAAGCAACAAAAAATATCGCATTCTCAAGACCTTAGACCAGATAAAGTCATCGAGGAGGTGGAATTGGAAAATGGCGGCTTGCTTGTTGGGTCAGCTGAATTTTGCAGCACTGGTCACTCCATTGGGTCGTCTTTTCTCACGCGAGTTACAGAAGGCCTACAAGAAGTTACCGGAGGAGAAGCCAAGGAAGAACAAGATCATAACACCAGGAGCTCTGGAGGACTGCGCATGGTGGCAAAAGAACATCAACAACTCCAACCCAATTTTCGAGAACGACCCGGACATCTTCTTGACGACAGATGCATCCGATACGGGCTGGGGTTTCCACCTGGACAACAAAACGGAGGCAGGAGTTTGGAAATTGGAGCAGCAGAGTTGGCACGTGAACCGGAAGGAACTGTTTACGGTTTTAATTGCAATCGAGAAGTTCAAGGAGCAATTGAAAAACAGGTCAGTGTTATTGCAGACGGACAACAAGACGGTAGTGGCTTACATTCGGAAATAGGGGGGGACTCGTTCCCAAATTCTTCACACCTTGTCCAAGAGGCTGTTATTAACAGCTCGGCAGTTTCAGATCCGTCTTGTTCCATTTTATCTTCCGGGCCAATACAACTGTCTTGCGGACAGATTATCCAGGGGATTACCCTTGACGGATTGGCATCTGACAAGCAGCCTGACCAAGCTAGTCTTCGAGAAATGGGGAACTCCCCAGCTGGACCTTTTCGCAACAAGCAGATCCAAAGTAGTGCCAAAATATGTGACAATGGAGGTCAACGACCGGAAAGCATGCTTCATCAACGCCTTCAGCAGACCATGGATAGTGGATTTGGGATGGGTATTCCCTCCGCCGCCACTGATTCCCAAGGTATTACAGCACCTGAATTCAGCAAAAGGGATCTTCTTGGTGGTAGCACCCAGATGGGAGAAAACTTTTTGGAGGGGAGACCTCAAGAGCAAGAGTACTGCAGCTCCACTCCAGCTATGGAACCTGGAGAACCAGTTGGTGGACATGGCAACAGGGCGGCCTCCGCAGAATGCCAAGGACCTCTGCTTGGAGGTTTGGAGAGTACGGGGTGGAGTGAACTGATTTCGGGCTTAGAGAAGCAGGACATTACCCTTTTATCTTCGGCCTTGGAGAGGGTCAACCAGGAAGACTTACGCAGCAGCATGGAAACAGTGGTTGGATTGGAGTAAAGATAACGGAGTTTCTCCGAGAGATCCATCACCACAGAATCTGGCAACCTACTTTGGTTACCTGTTTAGAGTAAAGAAGCTGGCATACAGAACTATCCTGGTTAGAAAATCAGTTATCAACATGTTCGTAAATCCGGAGGGAAAGTTATGCTCTCACCCCCTGGTGAAATCGATACTAAAGGCAATTGGCACTAGTGAGGCCAAATCGTTGACACCAGGAAAAGAAATTTGGAATATTGAATCCATGATCAGCTGGTTAAAGAATAATCCTCCTGATGAGAAGAGTATTTTTCAAGTTTCAAGGCACACAGCCGTTTTATTGCTGCTAGCATCGGGTAGGAGAGTTCATGACCTTACACTGCTGTCAACTGATCAAGATAGAATTGTCATGGAAGATGATTCGGTAACCTTCTGGCCGAGCTTTGGATCTAAAACGGACACTCCAAATCACCGACAATCAGGGTGGAAGCTGACGGAATCAGACCAGGCTGAATTTAATATCGTGTACTGGATTAAGCAGCTGATAAAAATATCAGCAAGCAGAAGAAAAGCAGTTCCTGGCCTAATGAACCTCTTTATTACTACCAGGGGTAAAGTAAAAGCGGCATCGAAGGCAATCATTGCTGGTTGGTTAAAAACCATTTTCGCCGCAGCAAAGATTAAGGCAAGCCCTGGGTCATTACGATCGGCGGTGGCTTCCTATAACTACGAGAAGAACGTGGATTTAGATGAAATATTAAAAGGGGGAAACTGGAGTGGCCCTGAAAATTTTTTCAAATTTTATTGTAAGTTTGTAAGAAAACCAGAAGCTAGTTCTAAAAATATATTATTTTCATCATTTGAACCAATTTGAAAGATAAGTAAGCACCAAAATTAATTTTATTTGTATTATTATCTAATAATAAATATTTATTTATCGTAGAGTAAATTTATAAGCTGTCTAATTTAAAGCTTAGTAAATAAATTTAAGTTTTCAGTGTTTTAAAATTAAACTCTAATTTTTTGTAGGGTAGTGTCCTTTTCCTTAATAGTATAGTTTTCAGGTCACAGTACGCAATAGGTTGTACGCCAGCAGATTCCAAACATCTCTCCGAAAGGTCAAGCCAAAGGCATAGACCTGAAATATATACCGTTTTCTACCCCGAAGGGAGGAAAACGTTTATTTCGGGTCATGCCAAAGGCTTGACCTGAGGAAGGCCTTGCCGGCTACTTCGGAGCAGTACTGAGGAGCGGATCTGCAGGCTGATCCGACCAGCCGTCACAACCTCTGAAAGGGGGCACAGGAGGGGGTCAGAGCCCTCTGGAAGCCCCTCTAGTGGCAAAATTTAAGTATAATTCGGACAAGTATATGCAAAAGTTACGGAAGGTAATCTCCGAAAGGTCAAGCCTTTGGCATGACCCGAAATAATCGTTTTCCTCCCTTCGGGGTAGAAAACGGTATATATTTTTTATTTATATTTTATTAATATGTAAATTTCAATCTAGTTTTGCCCTTACTATTCCTTATTTAGACTATTTTCAGACTTATTTTCAATCATTTTTAGTCTGTTTTTATTCTTATTTAGTTCAAAATCCGACTTTTTCTGTCAATTATTTTTAGTCTGATTTTGATCAATATTCGATCAAAAAAAGATAAAAAATTTTTTTTTTTATAATTATAATGATAAATAATAAAAACAAAAAATTAATGAAAGTTTGATTTTTTTTACACATTGATATAAAATAATATTTATTTAATAAATAAATTAGACTCAATTAACATATAGACATTATTTAAAAAAAATTTAACTTCATCCTTCTTCTTTTCTTCTGATAGTGCATCCTAGTAACTGAGACTTTTTTGAACATACATTCTGAGAAAAATCAATTATTTTCCTCTGGCTTCTACCTTCAATTCATTCAGTTCCTTATCATCATCTGTTAGATATTTTTATAAATACAGAAATTTATTATTATAAGTTTATATTCAAAATGAAAGAGAATCTTAATTTATAGGATAATTGGTGAAGAACTTTGCCTTAAAAAAATGAATTATTCTAAGAAACTCAAAGATTGTGCGACACTGAGTAATCTTAATTTAAAAAAAAAATTACGTGACAAATTTTTTTTTCAATTCTTTGCTCCATTAAAAGTGTTATATAAAAGCAATAAATTTGAATTCAAAAACTAATAAAAAAAGAAATTAGTATTTCCATTTATGGACAAAATTAATTACTACATGATTTATTAAAAATAACAAGAAAGAATAAAGTTCAATTAAACTTACTGCTCACGGAAAGTGATTCAGGAGCATCTAGATATAGAGGATTATTTAAATTTTCTTGATATTTAAAACGTGCTGTCGCTATTTCGTATTACAATATCACAGAGGAATATTTTGATACGGTTTTGAATGTCTAAATATTTTTCGACTTTATTCAGTGAATTGAAGAAATTTTTGTTGAGATTTTAACGGTAATTTTACTACTTTCGTTGAATATTATTAATATTTTATCATTACAGAATTATGTTTATAATATTAACGAGCGAACTACGGTTATGACGCGATTGTCTAAATATTACATCAAAAATTACACAGAAAGAAATGATTTTTTGGCGTAAATAAGTTCTATTTGTCCTAAGACATTTTATGCATTAAAAATTTTAAATCAAAATTTCCCTGGCGCGAGAAAAAGTTTTCTTTAGCCAATAAAAAATTTTTCGCGGCGAGAGAATATTTCTTGGCGCAAAACAATTTTTCGAGTCCTAAAAGATTTTTTTTTTTTTTTTTTTTTCATTTTATAGTAGAAAATTTTTTTTGCGCCAAAAAGTCATTTTTTTTTTATATATTATATATAATTTAAATTTAACTGTTTATTAAAATTTCTACTCAAAAATTTACTCTAGAATATTTTGTTTGTTTTAATAAATATTATAAAAATTTAATTAGACAAATCAATTATTAACTCGCGAACTTATTGATTTTGTTCATTGAATAATCACGAGATTCTTTAAAAAAAATCTACACCCGGTCAAATTTTTTTCTGACAATTGATTTTTAAAAAAGTTTAACAAAAAAAAAAATTTTAAATAACGCTTAATTATATTTACAAAAGTTATTTTTGAATGTTAAAAAACCATTTAGAATAAAAATTTTTTTTTTAATAAAATTTTGAAGGTACCCCATTTTGCCCTCCTAAATATACTGTGAAATTAAATAAATATAAGTATTGTATAATTACCTTCAACCCCAATTTTCGTCGGTATTCAGTCTTGATCTTAATAAATAAATAGTAACTTAAATGTAGTAAATTAAAATTATTTAAAAATAAATTTTTATTTATTAAAACTAATTAAAATTATTTAAAAATAAATTAATATTAATTAAAACTAATTAAAATTAAATAATAAATTTAACTAAAATTATTATTCTTAAAGAGACTAATTAATATTATTTGAAAGCAATGGGATTTAAGGAATCTTAAAACTATTTTTAAATTAAAAAAATTTTTTTAGAACAAATAAATTTTTATTGAAAAATAGAAAAAATTTTTACGAAAAATTATATACAAAATTGAAAAAAAAAATATATATATAATAAAAAAAATTAACATTATACTTATATTTATTGATAATATACTAATGAATATAATAATTTCAAAAAAATGCTCACTTTCATTATTTATTTACAAAAAAAAAAAAAAACGTCAAGAAATGTATAAAAATTATTTCAATAATGAAAAAACATGAGCAAGAAAAAAAAAAAAAATAATTGCACGTATATGTGTCCTTATTTTACGTTACTTAATGAGAATTTTTAAATATATACATGATCACCATTAGTAAAAAAAAATATATAATATATTTACAAATTAGCACTATATGAGTGCATGGGGTTACTTTACATGATGGAACAGAGCCCAGACTTCTCGTGGCTTTTTGAAACTGGCGGCATCACCCACAATGTAGTCCGCTGAAGATTTGGCTTCACACGCTTAGGAACCTTGATCAGTTCCACCTCCTTCTCCACGACTGGTTCAGGCACCGGGACCACCTTCTTCCTGGGCACCATTTTCGTCTTTATGTTGACGGTAATGGTCGTTTTAACCCGTTCAATGTTCACTGGACGAAAAGTGAGATTGCCGTCGATTTCACATGTCGGCAAAAACGTGTTGGACGGAGTCACTTCACTGGATTCGTCGATTTTGATTTTTTTGTATTGAGCATCATGCTCAATATCAAATATATCGGCGGACCGTTTGGAAGCAGATTGTGGACTTGAAGATATACACTTGACGTCACCCATGATGATTTTATATAAACTTGAATGATCGTTACGATAACAAAAACTTGGAGTTTGAGATTTTGGTTATATTCAGAAACAACTTGGTTCGAGTTTGAAACTGAATGATGTTAAAATTTTAAGGACCGATGTTTAAGTAGACTGCAATACTTCGGGGAGGGGATTTTGGTTCTAACGGGACATTTGCAGCTAAACATCAGTAGTTAGCTCTCTGTAATAAGGATCAATGGATACTTCACACCTTTCATTACCTTCTCATTTAGACCTATTTGAATATTATTCCTAAGAATTTGTGCAGATAATAAACGGGATTATCCGGCGACATAATTATACCTGTGTATGTCTGCTGCTTTCTCTATGAAAAAGTACATTTTATTTAGGTACAGGTATAGAACATTAGAGGTAATGACATTGTAACAATCGATATATACGTATCGCGATTTAACCATACATATATATATATATATAAATTTTTCATTTTCTTCCAAGAAGGGTTTACCAAACTGCACCCCAGCTCTTCTCATCGGGATCCTTTCACTTTTCGCAGGAACCTATGTAAGTGCGTGCACGATGAGTAAAGATAGACGAAGATCGACAGATATGATAATATATCTGTCTCCCTCTCTCTCTCTCTTCATCAAAAGGGACAGAGTCTATACTCAAACCCAACTACGTATTTTAGCTGTATACTCATCTTGCATCCACGCTTACCTGCGTATATCTATTTACAATACAGTTATAAGAGAATGTGTATGTGTGTGTGTACGGGCGTAGTACCAAAAAAACAAGTTAGCTGTGACTCAGCGGGACACCTGCACGTGTGCACCGGACTTCTAATTAAAATTCCAATATATACAAAGATTCTATGACCATTTCATTTCCATATTCCGAGTCACCTATGACATTTCGAAAGTCACCCGGATCTATGTACTTCCAATAGAGCATTTACTCATCCGCTGTTGTTTACTCAAAAATAATATGATTCAATTTCCATATATGGACTTTTCTAATTTTTAGAAAGGTACCTAAACCGGATCCATGTACTTACTCATCATGTTGTTGTCCGAAATGATGAGATGGACCGGTTGGTTGCATAAGAAACCCTATGACTTTCCCATCAAAATTAGAGTATATAAACTGCCGAAAATCTAACGAAGGCAGTCAATCGCTAATCAGAACGAACCTCTGTCGGATCGCGAGTCAATCGCTAATCTGAACGAACCTCTGTCGGATCTCGAGTCACTCGCTCCGAAATTCTATAAGTTGAAATCTCCGATTAGTTCTATCGGCCCAAGTCCGATTACTACCGCGAATCAGAGATAAAATCTTAATCGTTGTCCACGTGACGGTCCACCGCCTAGGCAATCGGGCTCCTTGGCCAAATACCTAGATTTTAATCTTGCGAAAACCGCGGTCGATTCGACTCATCAGGATCATCGGTCTCGTGACGGTCTATAGCCTAGGAAACCAGACTCCTAGATCGAAATCCTAAATAAAATTAAATACTTATACTCGTACTCGACAGATAGGGGAGTGTATCCGCTTGGCACCCCAGTAGCTCCGAGTCCGAAAAGTGCATCGAATTCCGCTGAGTAAAATCCCTAAGCCACGGGCAGGGTCGCAGCGAATTAAACAAAAACAATTCCGCGATCATAAATTCAAAGTGGTGAATTGTGAGAGAGTGTGATCAGCGAGATTGTAAACCACCTCAAGCTGAGTGGTAAGTTAATCATAATTGTTAATTTTAGTACACACATGTAAACAACATTATAATTTAATAAGAATATACAGATTGTTTTTCTTTTTTTTAAAAATCATCTTTCTCTTATTTATACCTCTTACTCTAACATTCCTAAGTTAACGGGTACAGAAAGAGACAGACGTAAAAGAACAGGGACTTCTCGAGGGCCCATATTCACCTACCTGCTTCCCTCTCGCTTTAAAATCCCTGACCTACCCTAAAGCCACGCAGGTCAACGATCGGGATTGTCTATCGTACTTCCGCTCGGTACGAAATAGACTTATTTAGTAATCAAAACTTGCCAAATATTAAACATTCTCACACTAGCCACGTGACGGTCCTATTAGGCTCCTTGGTTGAGTAATAGAATAAATATTGTGGGTAATTTTACTAAATAATTAATTAATAATAACCCTTCGCCCGTCGCCTTCACTCTCTCCGATCGTGACAGTCGAAAAATTTGGTGACAGCGGTGGGATACGCTGGTGAATTGTTCTTTTCACTATAAATTAATAATATTATTCGATTCTTATAATTTTAACAAAAATAAACGTCCTGCCTTGTTGAAATTTCCGAGTTAAAATTCAACTTGTAATTTTTAAGTATTCAATCTTGAAAGAAATCTAAGTTACAAATTTCATAAATTTTATACATTCAATAAACTCTCAAATTAGAAATTCCATATTCTGAAAATTTTGGAATCAAATCAAAAATATTTTCTATTCTTCAAATTAATTTCTTCATTAAATTTCTTTACAAATTTTAAAAACTCATAAACCGAAATTTTTTTTGACATCTTAAAATAGAACTGATTTAATTTTCTTAACTCGACCATTTAAACTATCTTTCTCAAAATTATAACTATTATTTCAAATTCTAAAAATCATTTTGCTAAATTCTTTCCATTTTGAGAAAATTGGGAATACTCAACGCGCAAAAATCAATTCAAAACCTTCTAAAAACAACTAAAGACCTAAGCCTCTGAGACCTTTTTCTATACTTATCTTTATTTTTCTCTTACTAAAATAAAATCCGGGAATAAAATTCCAAAGCTTTCTCTAAATTCCCTGTAATTGAAATCTTAACTTTCCTTTCTTAATACTATTTGCAATTTTTATTTTCGAAAGTCTTCTCTAACTCTTAGCATAATCTAAAATAAATTCTTATCCGAGGAAGTTTTACACTTTTAGTTTCACAATTTCAAAGGCTCCTACAATTTATTGTTGCCTACAATTTTTTTACACTACACGTTTATGCCTAACTCATTCACACTAAAACGTACTAAACAAACAAAAATTAAATTTCACATTGAAAGATTGGTTGCAATCATAGAAGACGCGCCATCGTGCCCTTTTATACAAAAATATTTACACGCTAATAGATCGCAAGATTTTATCAATTATACACTTACACCAGTGGATACACCCAATCGATTTTTAAAATTCAATTATAAATTTTCAAGTCTAGATCCTCGAACGCAAGTATTAGACAAAAAAATCAATTTATTATCGATAAATTGAATTATTAAAATTAGAATCAATTTCAGTAAAAATAAATTGTGATTTTCTAAAGTGATTCTTCATTCTATAGTACTACTGAGTTTTAGGTGCAAACAACTTGCCACCTTCTTGCGCCCGAAATCGCAAGTTATTTTTGGTGCTTTGGATCAGTTATTATTCACTCATTATTCATCTCCTTAATCACGGTTGTTTAGAAGACCGCAGACTTTTTGACGGATTCTATTCAATCTTTCATCGAATCAATTGGGAGACCGCAGACTTTTTGTCGGATTCCAGGCGATTCATTCATTATTCACTCATTCACTCATTTTCAAAAAACCATAAGAGCTTGTAGTGTTTCGTAAGATCAGTTATTGTAGTACGCCTACTCTTTAATTGATCATTGGAGCAATTGAGAAGGGTGACTTGCACGTACAACTTGGAAATATTTAATGAGACGCAGAAAGCGTGCTGGAAGAAAGTATCAGTTGCGAAAATTAGTTGCAATATACCATAGGGGAGAGTTATCATACACTCCCGTAACAATACCGTTATCTTTACAAAATCCAACGAACACTTTACAAAATCAGGAAATAAATCATCCAGATTCGGAGGAGAAAAATAACTGTAGTTCCATAAAATAAACCTATTTCACTTTTATTCTTACTCACATTTTAAACACTCAATGAAACGCGGTAAACGCGCCGGGAGAAAATTTCAGATACGAAAGTTAATAGCGATACTGGATAAAGGATCACTGGGTCCGTATCCTGTAAAAAAGAAAAATTTAACAAATACTGTAAACATTCAGGAAACAGATAATTCATCCACCAGTAGTGTCGATAAGAATCCTAAAACTAAAGATCAACAAACACAGACAGACACAACATCTCATTCGAGTAATTAATAAATCTTAAACACTACTCATTTTACAAAACAAAATTATAAACTCAATACAAGCTATTTAAGTTTCACAACAATTAATCAGTGAATAAATTTTGTTCTAACCAACGCAATTTTTACTTGCGTCTGACTACCGCAAATATAGTTTTCTTGCTAACTTCATACTATTTACCCAAAATTCACACTCTTACTACCTCTATATTACTTCTATAACTTTCTCCTATAATCAATTAAAATGTCGGACCACGAAGAGAACGGCGAAAATTTGGGACCACGAGGCAATGGCGGGTTGAACCCACCGGCTAATAATAATGACTTAGATCAACAACTCCATAATATTACCCGACATGCGAATATTACGGATCAAATGATCACGTCCCTTGGGGAAAGTATGACATTGCACCAGGCGTTAATGCAAGTCCCGAGTTTTGACGGTAAAAACATGCCTTTACAAGCATTTTTACTAGATGTAGAAAACGGTCTTACAATCGTACCAGATAATCTCAGGAACACTTATTTTAACGGAGTAAAATCTAAGCTCAAGGACACGGCTAGAGACGCGATTGCGGATAAGACAATTAATACAATGAATACTCTTAGAGACGCGCTTAAAGAATATTTCGCCACTAAGAAGACTTACCCACAATATTGCGCGGATATCCAAGCCATTCGGCTTAAACAAAATGAATCAATCCTGAGTTACTATACTCGAATAAAGAAAATTCGCGCTAATGCAATAACGGCATTAAACGAAAGCTTTAATAATGTAGCCGAAGTAAATGCGATGAAGAAAATGCTAGACGGATTAGCACTCGAGTCATTCAAACGCGGACTACCAGACGATCTAATATACGGAGTAAGTGTACAAAATCCTGATACTCTCGACGAGGCATATAAAATCGCACTACGGCTCGAAGAAGACTTGAAAGGTAGCTCTCACCGTAATTCCAACTATTTAGCCTACGCGCAGTCAGAATCAGCAAATCTTGATTTACCGCGTAGAACTCGAACGGTTAGCTTTCAAGACGAAGAACGTCGAAATACCATACCGTTCAGATTTACTCGCGAAGACAATAACAGACCTTCTAATTCATACAGTAGATCTCCGGTGCGGGATACGACACCACCACGCGATAAACGCAACTATCCTGAGCGTGGCAATTCACCCTATCGTTCGCGAAGCCGATCACCCGGAAACTACTATCCATATTATCCTCCACCGGGTTATTTCCCTCCAATTCCATATATACCTCCTATGCCATATCAATACCCACCTCCTGGAGCATATCCACCTCCAGTACCATATAATCCGCCATATTATCAAGGTTATCCTCCTCAAGATAATAATCAGAACAGCTCTAATAACAATTATAGCAACAATAATCCCAATAATTACAATAATCGTAACAATTATGACAATAATAATCAAAGATACGGTAACAATGGTTATAATAGCTATAATAGGAATAATTATGGAAATTACAGTAATAATAGTAACCCACAAAACCAACAAAATAATTCAAGACCAACCTCTCCTGCACCACCTAAGGAACCTTTAAACTCCAACGCGGTTCGACGGAACGACGCGACGTCGAACAGCGCGAACCCCACGGAAACGCGTCCATCATCAATCAGATTCCTGACCGTCGAAAATTCGTAATGTGGTCTGAAGTCCAGGGTAGAGGACCAGTCGTTACTCTAACAGCCCCTGAGTTGCGAAACGGCAGAGCTCGTTTTCTAGTCGACACAGGAGCTGACATAAATGTTATCAGAAAAGACGCACTGGCCCCTCGTACAGTAATTGATACCTGGGATTCAGTATCCATAAAAGGAATCACTACTGAGCGACTCGATACTTTAGGAACCACGGAAATTACCTTCTTCTCAAATCCCGAGAAATTTCACGTTCTCGAGAACCCATTGCCCATTCCAACCGATGGAATTATCGGCATAGACTTTCTAACTAAAGAAAAGGTTGAAATATCTTTTCATCACAATACCATAGTCGCAGACTCCGAACCCGTAAACCCAATTCCGCTCGAAAACACCAAAGGTGAACCATTTGATACACCCCTGGTAACTATGTTTCGAAGTGAAGACGAACCCTCAGTATTCTTTTTAAAAGCTAGAACTCGAACAGTAATACCAATTAATCTTCGTAAGACAGCTCTAAAAACTGGGTTTTTACCTCGCATTGAAACTCGCGAAAATATTTTTATTGGTAATGCTTTGGTCACGAACAATGACAGCACTTGCTACGTCTACGCGATAAACGCATACGAGGATGATATCGAATTAGTCGTTCCACCACAAGAAATTATTCCCTTCGAATGCGATGGCAGTTCAGAGGATTTCTTTGACGATTCTGAAGATAGCGATATACCGGAAGATGGTCAGGACAGATTCGAACGCATTTGTGCTAGTCTCCGACTCGATCATTTAAATATTTTGGAAAGAGAGCATGTGCATGAGCTTATCAGAGAATTTCCGATGCTCTTTCATCTCCCTGGAGATGATCTCCCAGCTACGACAATGATGACACACTCGATTCCAACGACCGATGAAATTCCTATATCAGTCCGTCAGTACCGTTTTCCTCCCGTACATAAGGAAGAAATCGCTCGACAAGTAAATAAATTACTGAATGAGGGTGTAATATCTGAATCTGTATCTCCATATAATTCACCCCTTTGGATAGTCCCAAAGAAGCCAGATTCGAAAGGTAATAAGCGCTGGCGTATGGTAATTGACTTTAGACAATTAAACGAGAAAACCATAGGCGATGCTTATCCTCTCCCGAACATAGTTGAGATTCTCGATAGACTAGGGGGAGCAAAGTATTTTTCAGTTTTCGACTTGGCTAGTGGATTTCATCAAATCAAAATGGATCCAAAGGACCAACAGAAAACCGCATTCAGTACACCAAATGGTCACTATGAGTATAACAGAATGCCATTTGGACTGAAAAATGCTCCAGCAACGTTTCAACGACTTATGGACCGAGTTCTTCTAGGTCTACAGGACGTTGAGCTATTTGTCTATCTCGATGACGTCGTTATTTTCGCATCATCACTCGAAGAACACGGCATACGTGTCCGAAGACTCTTCAATCGACTAGAACAAGCCAATTTAGTCTTACAATCAGATAAATGTGAATTTCTAAATCTAGAAGTTGCATATCTTGGTCATATTATTGGCAATGGCGGTGTACGTCCAGACCCAAAGAAGACTGAAGCTATCGAAAAATTTCCAAGACCAAAGACAGTTACGAACATCAGGCAGTTCCTTGGACTAGCTGGTTATTATCGTCGCTTCATTGAAAACTTCTCAGGCCGTGCGAAACCATTAACAGAACTATTGAAAAAGGATAATCCATTCAACTGGACTTCAGCTCAACAAGAAAGTTTTGACGACTTACGCAAGGCACTATGTACATCTCCAGTTCTGCAATATCCTGACTTTTCTCAACCATTTATCTTAACTACTGACGCTTCAGATCTCGCTATTGGTGCAGTATTAAGCCAAGGAAAAATTGGCGAAGACAGACCAATTGCTTATTTATCAAGACTTCTCAAAAATGCAGAGCGAAATTATACAACAACCGAAAAGGAATGTTTAGCAGTTATTTACGGAATTTTGCATTTTCGACCGTACTTATATGGTCGAAGATTCACTCTCGTCTGTGACCACGAACCACTAAAATGGATCGACTCCGTCAAGCCGCCAGTACAACGGTTGGTTCGATGGAGAACGAGATTAAGAGAGTATGAATATGTTTTCTATTACAAACCGGGAAGATTAAACGTAAATGCAGATGCATTATCAAGGAATCCTGTTGTTTTGCCAATAGTGCCCACAGGAAAATCTGAAACAGCTGCGAGGCAGTCTAGTTCAATTGCCAAACACCTAGAACGGCTGCGATCATCCGCCGTAAAAGCAGCAGAGGCAAACGCCAGTACTATAGGTGAGAGAGTAAGATTGAGAAGGTTAGCGAGTAACCCCTCGCTAGCGCAACCACCTCTCATCAGGCGTACAAAGACTATTGCCGAAATCCCAATGGCTCCAACAGAGAATCGTAAAGTTGGTCGACCTCGAAAACAACCGGATACTGGTCAACCAAGTGATCCAACACCACCAGTACCGCACGCAAGAAGCAGTGCTTTTCCGAGTCTCGCTAGTAATCGTGTACCACTCTCTAAAGCTTCTGAAAAACCAGGACCATTATCTGCCAAAACTCGAACAACTGACTATCAACTCACATACGTAAATAATCAATCAGGCGAAGAAACTCCTTCACTAACTGAACCGATACCAGTACCAGCACCTAAAAATGTTATCGAAGTATCACCTGGACCATCGTCAGGAAATGATAATTATTACTGGGATCGACGCGCTGAAGATCCAACTTACGAATCTCCACGAACAGAACCTCCAACTAGGAAACCCGAAGCACAACCCCACAGACCATCTGGCGTAACATTTCGACATCCTGTAGGACGATCAACCCCTGCAGTTGCTTCAGAAGGATCAACCACAGAATCAGAGGTGGATGAAGCAATACCACGAGGAGCAGCAAGCAGACGATGGGCTAATTTACCACCGATTGACGAAATCCATTCGAGTTCAGACACGGATGAAGAAGTTCATGCAGATGAAGAAATCCAACAACCACCACCGATAAAAAGACAATCCATAGCCGATACTGTTCCTTGTGAATTATTTTACCCTGGTATAAAGAATCATGAAAGTAAGATATCCTTACACACGACGAATGAAAACTTGACGTATTTCAGAGATAATTATTTGCATTTTATCTCTGCTGATTGTGAACTTACAACTATCACATCGCGATTACTGATAGAAACAGACAAAATAGATCCACAGGATCTGAAATTGAAGAAACCAAAAATTAATCAAGTACTAATAACACCACACGGTAAACATAAAATCCTCAGTGCAGTGTTAAAAAGGAACCACTTTGACTCATTTTCCATACAAGAATTAAAAGATGTATTAAAAACCGTCAAAAATGTACTAAACCACTACAACATAAAAACTTTGCGAATCTCAAAACCAGGAGATATGCTCGAAGGTTTGAGCCAATCACTTGTCACTGACGTTCTTAAGGAATGCTTAGATGACTGCGAATGTTCACTCACCATTTGTCATGGAAGTGTAACCATACCAGACGAGGATGTCCGCAAGGATATCATCGCAGAGTATCATGAAAGCCTAACAGGTGGTCATAAAGGTATAACTAAAACATACCGACGAATTCGTGAACGTTTTTACTGGCCAAATATGAGAGATGACATCACAGAATTTATTCGTACATGCAGAAGTTGTCAGGAACAAAAACTAGTCCGGATCAAGACTAAAGAACCAATGATCATCACGGATACTCCTGCAGAACCCTTTGACAAAATCTCAATCGACACAGTGGGCCCATTACCTCAAACACCATCAGGCAATATGCATATCCTTACTGTGCAAGACAATCTCACGAAATATTGCGTAGCAGTACCAATACCAAACATTAAGGCTGAGACTATTGCAGACGCACTTGCTCGCCACGTTATTATTCAGTTTGGGTCACCTCGCGTAATATTAAGTGATCAAGGCAGATCATTTGTTGGTAAAATATTTCACCACCTAGCAAAAATTTTCAAAATTAAACAAGTAACTACCTCAGGATACCATCCACAAACCAATGGATCCCTAGAGCGTAGTCACATAGTATTGGCAGAATTTATCAAACATTATGTAAATAAATATGAAGACTGGGATAAACTTGTTCCCTTTGCAATGTTTTCATATAATATTGCTGTACATGAATCTACTAATTTCACTCCTTTCGAACTTATATACGGTAAAAGAGCGCGCATACCCAGTTCTTTTCCACCCCCAGACAAAATTGAAACTTACGGAACCTACCTAAACGACTTAGTCAACCGTATGGATGACATGAGACATTTCGCGGCATCTAATTTAATTAAATCTAAACACCGCTCTAAACGTTACTATGACGCTCACCTGAACCCCAGTACTTTGAATGTTGGAGACCAGGTTTATGCTATAAAAGAACCACGAAAGGGTAAATTCGATTCGCATTATAAAGGTCCATATGTTATAGCCGAGTTATTAGATAATAATACGGCTATAATAGAGGATGCAAAGGGCAAACGTTCCCTTAAACACATAGATAAGTTAAAGATCTGTAACACACGAGATTCTACTAATTCTAACACTGACACTCAATCCGACTAACATATTACTATTTCCCGTATGTCCCACTAATCGTTATGTTCTAGTTATATAAAATTACTCCAGGTGGAACAAGTAAAAATCCAAGCACCATGGGGAGGATAAAATTTATCCTCTGGATGATGTCAGCCGTCCAATGGACGTATGGATTCGTGGCATACGACTGTGGAACCCCATCAATAAACGTTACTTCATTATCCCTACTAGACATTAAAGACTGCAACATGCCTACCGCAAAACCAGTAATTAAAAATACCAAGGTCCAACTATTACAATCCAGTAATTTCTCACTTATAAAGATTATTCAGTGCAAACTCTCCATCCAACGTACGATTTTCCATTGTGGCATACTTGACCACCTATTCGGAGAAACGAGTAATAATATGGAGTTTATGCAAGAGTTAAGTCATGAAGCTTGCAAATCTGTCCACGATAGCGGACTCTTTATATATCGAGACACCACACTTGCAGGTGTTCAGAAAAACTCTACGACTAGATTCCCAATCACCCTGGCAGGTTCATTCACCTCCGGTGGTGGTTGCAAAAGGGCATCATACTCCGATCCTTACGGTAAATGGGATGCAGTCACTGTAACCGGGCATGCCACCTTCACCCTACAAGACTATTACACTCCTATTAATCTGGATCAAAACGAAATAATATTACGATCCGGGGTCCGATGCAAATACCAGCAAGGGAAGTGTATGGACATCGAAGGAGGAAACACCTTCTGGGATTTATTACCACCGGATCAGTGCAACTCTCGCAAGTTCTCCATACTTTATGAAGGAACAGCTAGCAAGATACAAGATCATGTCAATAGGAAATTCGGAGAAGAAGTATATTCAGTGACTACTGGAGGCGTAACGTTCGAACTAACAACTAAGGGTCATATCGCAAACTGCGCCACCAAACTGATTAAGACTGAACATCCTAGACTCTTCATACTTGACTCCGAGAATAGTGAATTTTTCCATGACGCCAATAGAATAGATACTCAATCCATGGATCTTTTCACATACGTAAACACTAAATTTGTATATCTAGAACGTCACCTTCACAATCAGATCATGATGCTGTACAACGACATGATCAGACAAGAATGTGAGCTAGAAAAGAAGGTTCTACAAAATGCACTTATTATAGCCACACTAGCACCTGATGAATTTGCTTTTCAATTCATGAAGAAACCAGGATATATTGCCCATGTTTCAGGTGAAGTAATAAGATTTGCCAAGTGTATAGCAGTAGACGTAAAAAGGCGAGATACAAAAGAATGTTACCAAGAGTTACCTGTACTAAGAGGTAACAACACATATTACATGTTGCCACGAACTCACATATTAATTAAAACTGGAACACAGATAGATTGCAACCCTTTGCTAGCACCGATGTATCGACTAGAAGATTCATGGTACGAATTAAATCCTAAACTTTCCTCTGTACCAAATCCAGAACAACTTACAGCTTCAACAAACCATTCTTGGAAGTATGTACCAGCTCAAGGACTAGCGACAGGAGGAATCTACTCTGACAACGACATCGTGAAATTAAAAGACTATATGATGTTTCCTTTGGAAAGAACTGCTGTATTAAACACTATTGCCAGAGGAGCAACAGGACAACCTGTAGCTGATAGTACAATCAAGATCAACAATTTTATTGATGAAGAGGCTATAAGGCTATCTCTAGCCAAAGCTTGGGGAAAGGTATATAACTTCTTTAATACCGTGGGTACCTTTAGTGTAACACTCTTTGGAGTATATCTCACGTTCAAGGCAATAAAATTCGCAATAGACACCTTAATCCACGGCTATGCGCTACATACTATATATGGATGGAGTGTATGGTTAATAGGAGCATTTTGGGACTCCGTCACAAATCTTCTACTACATCTACCCAAGATCGGCAAAGATATTACGACAGATGACGTGGAGCTAAATGAGAAAGAAAAATCTAAAGTTATTACTACTCAAAACATTTACCCGTACTTGCCGTACGCACCACCCAATCACACTAGAGAAGTAATTTATGCTGCTCCTAGAACAGTTGGTACTCAGTATAACTTTCCTCAAGACCTGGATCCTCGCGAACCTAGGACTGAACCCGAAAATACACAACAGCCACCAAACTAACCTCATGCATGCTCCTTACGTCCTTACAACCTAACTTTAAGATTAAATTAAGTTTATCAAATCTCAAGTACTCAGCAAAATTAAAATAAATAATTTTAGTGCACGCATCATCGACATGGCAACTCTAAACAAGATAATCATAATTTTCATCGCCGTCATAAGCACCACGAAAGGAACTGCTGTCCATCTAAAACCATTGGAACCCAGTTCGGGGCTCTACTATGAACACCTCGCCGATATCCACCTTACTCAAGACGACTGGAAACTAACCACTATGATAGATCTAGGTTTTCTAGAGCAACAACTCCCTAACATAGCAGATTTGGAAATAAATCTCCTGGACCAAAACTGCCGATCGACAATTGAAGAAGACGACTGCAGACACTACGTACAACTTGACGACTACAAGCGCATTCTTCGAGAGTCAACTGAGCGAATGAAGTTAATAAGACAACTGGTCGGTTCTGGACAGGAATAAATTGCCAACCTTAGAGACCGGAATAACTTATCAGCAGTGCACCAACATCCACGAAGATCTAGAATTTTCAGACTCTGACGAAAGAAAGTTATGTGCAAAGGTCTCCCCAACAATAGACTTACCACTGACGAAGAAAGAGACGCTAGTATAATAACGATCCAACAACATAAAAACTTGAGCCAAAGTTTCGAGGATTTTTGTGAACTCACGTCATTCCTAATCCATCGAAACCACTGGAAGACAGCACAAGCTACAAGAAAATTACGGACAAGATTAAGAATACGAAATAATCTCCTTTGCGACGACTCCTTTAACGAGGAGGCATACAACATAGACCCCATCAAGGAACACCGAGCTTACCAAAAGGCTCTGGGAACATTTCAGTTATTTCTACCATCATCATTGGATATAACTGACCTGGACCGAGCTATCCAAGCCAGTCACCGCGAACACTTCCGGAAAATCTTTTTACGAGAATATTGGATAGAGAATTCACTACATCGTTGCATTCGACACAGTTATAGAATCAGTTCGCTAAGCAATCGGTTCGAAAACTTAAGAAACACCTTCTTTTTCCACTTGTGAACAATACCTTTCAGGGTATTATGGACATAGTGATTGACATCCAAGGATTTTGGGACAATAAAGAAGAATTCATTCCAAAAGAAATTGCATTAGTTGTGACCACCGAAGACATCTTGGGCCACTGGATAGTCGAACAACCATTCCCATACCACAAATTATCACCTAAGGTACGCGAAAGAAACGACTGGGTCACTTCAAAGCATCACGGTATTCACTGGTCAGAAGGTGACACGCAACTCCATCAAGTATTAAAAATCCTAAAGAGATACGCTAGAAACGCACGCGCAGTTTACACCAGAGGAGAAATTAAAGCTACCTATTTACAACAAGTATTAAAACGTGACATAGTAAATTTAGAAAACAGAAAATACAACTGTCCTAAGTTCGACGTCATTCGGAAGTCATCAACCACTTGTACCAACCACGGACTCAAAAAGAACCATTACTGCGCCTTAACCAACGCAATCTGCCTGAGGCAGTGGCTACGTGATCAACAATTGAAAACATTTCCTTTATAAAAACTACAATGTCGCATAAAGTAACCAAACATTTTCCCCGGAATCTCTCAGTTGGTCTAGACATGCAATTTGCTTACATCGTCTCGTCCATAATCCTCCAAGACCACTGGTACAGACGAAAACACATAAGAGCGCTGCGACGACTTCGCCGCAGTAGCATATATCTTCAACACTCCGACCCACTAGACCTAGAAAAAGATCTACGAGTATTACCCAAACCTGTGAGAATCAATGAAGACATCAAAACGAGCCCCTTAGAAATACACGCCGCTTGGATTATTGCCCAAGACAAAGACCTAAGGATACAAGTCATGAGGAATTACTGGAAAAGCAAGAGCCACCTCAGAGAACAACGCAAAATACGTAAAGCCCAACTTGAATACTTTCCAGAAATAATATACAAAGTAGACTTGCTTCGTCTATTTGGAGAGATACCATGGGCAGACGTTCGCACCAGTCTTTACCTCGAAGAAACTATAATCCGGTTATCCAACCTGATTACAGTCAGACACTTTCATCAACGACCTTCAACCTACTGCTACCTCGACCTCATGGACG